>NC_060153.1:650798-678626 GCF_021292245.1 Micropterus dolomieu | reverse complement strand
TTGAATGTCTTTACTGTACAGGCTGGGTTAAAATAATCATGAACTCAGTGATTTTTTAACCATCTTTGGGCAGAGGAGACTGGTGCACAGTTGCTGCTCAGACACCTCTATAGCCTGCAGGCGTTGACAGATAGTTCATCTGCAGTATCTTGAAGGCTCTTGCATTTCGCTTGCAGGCTGGGATTGCTGGAGCACTCTGCAGACAAAGGCCAGCGTTCCACCCAGGTGTCCTTTC
Organism: Micropterus dolomieu; assembly: GCF_021292245.1. Classification (NCBI taxonomy): domain Eukaryota; kingdom Metazoa; phylum Chordata; class Actinopteri; order Centrarchiformes; family Centrarchidae; genus Micropterus; species Micropterus dolomieu. Next base: position 678,391 of record NC_060153.1, on the reverse strand, counting down.
CTAACATGTAGATGAATCTGAAAAATGGAGGAAAGAGAGGAGTTTAGACAGTTTGTGTTGTATTTAAATAGATCAGAAGACCGTGTTTATGTACCTTTTCAGCATGGCATGACTTTTAATCAGGTGACATACTGTTATACTTTCTAGTTCTTGTGAACAACCAGCAAGCATTTAACTTTTTCTACTTTGGTAACTTATGTGCTTGGCAGATTTTGTGTACGCAAGCATGCTGATTTTTACTGTCATTATAACACCTCTGTGTTTACAAACTTGACGCAGCTGATTGAGTAACAACTCTGACACATCCAACAAACGGAGAAAACGTACCTCGAAGCCCGTTGCACGACGTTTAAAAGAAACATGTCATTCAATCCGAAAACGTTGCAAACCAGTGCAGAATGTTTTGAGATTGAACTCGCCCCTAGTGGGCGCCTAGATTGGACTAGCAGAGTTGATTGCTGCGTCACAATTAGTCAACAGGATGACAGCAGCCACTTTTAATCCCAGCTCTTCCTCTTCACTCTGCTACTCCCAGCCATTGGCCATCTGTGTTGTGGAAGCTTAGTGATTTGAGAATGTGTAAACCTTTGTTTGATGTAAATACTTTGATTATTGTAATTAAGAGTTTGAACAGATATTGAACATTCTTTAGCAGTTAGCCAGAAGCCCCTTTTTGTTTGTAACCTATCAAAACACAAAATAAAACTGCTACTATTTTCCCTGTGTTGAACTGGCCTTACTTGGTGGCAGTGGGAAGAGTGGGGAGACACCCTTATGTTATGTCCAGGTTTGCCCCTAGACCTTGGACATAACACATGTAAAGTCAGAACCCCCAGCAGTATGTAAACTTGACCTCCAAGAGGTGCCTACCCTTTTTTTTCCCACTAAGGATTTTTTTTTTTCTTGCTCTCCTTACCTGTTTGTGTCGGTGTCAGTGTTCCACTGGTCGTCTTTGGGGCCGATGATGAGGTACTGGGAGCCCTGCTTCAGGTTGAGTTCATCTCTGCAGCCTCCATGAGACATGAAAATCCTCTTCTGGCCCACTTCAATACCATCCTCCACACCTAGATGGAAGGAGAAAGATTCAGATAATACATGGCTGCACATTACTAGATAACAGAGCCTCAAATCATGTATGAATATGGGTCCATCTAATAAATTATTTTGATAACATACTTGGACGTTATAATCCTATTTATTAGGAAATTCTTCATTGTGATCCCTACATCTTACTTGTCATATCCTACTACTGGGGTTTTTATTAGCGCACAATCCTTTATTTCAAAAAAGAGCTGATGACCATAAAACACAGACACAGCAATGACTTACCCAGCTTGATAACTTGTGTGATCTCCATCTCATATTTGTCGTAGTAACTCTGGCTGACACTCAGCACCTTCACCTGGAAAACTGAAGCACAAGAAAAAAGGTGTTATCTTTGCCGTGTTCTTAATGATGTAATTTATGAATTATGTAATTGAATTTTACATACTATATATACACTGTATAATGAACGGGTATGTCAGTGTCAGCCAAATAATAAACGCAGCAAGTAATAATCATTATTAATCCTACTATACATTTTAAGGACTTGACTGGCAATTACTTGAGACTTTCTGACCAACTTTTAAACTTAACCACAGTTCAGCTGTGTGCATGTGAGCATGTTAAAGCTGTGAGTGTGTGACACCGTACTGTACCGTGGTGTAAAGACTTGCAGGCAAACGTCTCTCTTTCTTTGTTGGGGAAGTTTTCACCGTCGGTTTTGGAGACACAGCAGTCTCCTGGAGATTGTGAGCGCACAGAAAGTAACGAGATGAAAATGACTGACAACATAAATACAAACATGTCCACCAGTGCACTGTTTTCGCAACATGCGCACTTTACCCTGCGTGCAGCGGCAGACGTTGTCCCTACAGATCCGTGTGAGCTGCTCTGTGTCCTCTCTGGGAGTGTAGGTACGACTGCAGCGGTGATCTGTGGAAAAGAGAGAGAGCAAGGAACCCCTGTCAACATCATATACGTCTAACTAATTTGTTTGTCTCAGGCTGGGCTTTCACTGTTTGTAGGCCTATGTCTCATAATGACGTAGTCTTCAGTGAATCTTGACCAGCTGAGAGGGAGGAAGGTGGGACTAAAGGCTGATCCACAATGACACTGTTCTATTAGGTGTTATGCAGCATTTCCAGTAATATCAAATTTTTATTTGTAAACATAAAATGCAGTAAAAAGCTGTGATGGTCAGGGTGTGTTCTCATACCTGGGCTGTAATACTCATAGACAGTAACGGTGGATGGCTGGAGGAGGCCGACCTTAAAGTTCTGCTGAAGCCTGAACACCAGGATCTCTGGCTCTTTGTGAGACACCTGAGAAGAGGATGGGGGAGGATAATTTATTACAACAGAAAAGGGAAGCAGAAACATTACACAGCCAGTGAGTATATTCATCTAGTAAGCCTGAGCTCCAGAGTACGGGGTCCTGTTTCAAGAAGATGATTCACGTAATTATCTGTGTAACAGCGGAGTAAAACTTGGAATCTCTTCAATATATTGTAAAAACACTTATTTTGATATAGACATATATAGTCGGGATGGGGGAAAAAAATCGATACAGTATAATATCGTGATATTTGCGATGGCAATACCGTATCGATACACGCACGCCAAGTATCGATATTTTATTATATAAATTGCAGATGGGACTTTTAACTTTTTGGTACTAAAATAATAAAATATATTGCTTTTTTTAGTCCACTAGAAATCTTAACAGGACCATATAGAGGACTAAAAAAGTTATATGAACAAACAGAGAAATGTATCTTTTTAGATAAACAGATGTTGACAAAGTTTGACTTTAGGGACCTAATTGGAAGTTGGAAAAAGGGAATAAATTACAATATATTTAAAATCGCAATTGAATCGCAACACAAATATCGTGATAATATCGTATCGTGGGGCCTCTGGTGATTCCCACCCCTAATATATAGATGCAAAAACAGGCTAAAGAGACCAGTTTTTCACGAAATGACGACTCTAAACTTTACAGAATCAATGACATGAAGCAGCAAGTCAAACTCATGGTTGCAAACAAGCAAATCTGACTGTGTTACCTTGAACAGATGGATGATCAGGGAGCCTCTGTCACTCAGGTTATCAACAATCTGGAAGTTATTGATGTAACGGTCCACAGAGTTTGACAACTAAACAAACACACACATGCAGAATCAGTTAACAACCCTAACATGTGAACAGTCTCATCTGAGCTATCACACATCATTTTCACAATGTACTAAACTTTTCTAAACTTCTATCTGAGTGGGATTGATTAGGACCCCGGTTTCACTGACTAGTATCCCAAAACATTTTAGTGACTCTCTCTTTTTTTCTGTCCAGCATCTGAAAAAAAGGTTTTTATATAGATTAAGTTAATTGTTCTTAGAATCCATATTAATTTCAATCTGGTTGGGTCTTTCATATGTTTAACTACTTTAAATTATTACTTTAGGTGTTTTCCAAAATAAAAGCAAAAGCATTGTCAGTAAAACTATTAAGCATTCTCTTGAGATTTTAAACCTTTAAAATAATTTTCTATAAATGGAAATTAAAATTTTTTTAGCACTAATAGTAGAGGCTGATTACCATCTCCAGGTCTGAGTTTTCTGGGGTGAAGCCAGTGGGCAGACTTATATCCAGAACCACCATCCTGACATCTCTGGGTCCTAAAGCCCTGTGGGATTAGAAAGAGACCAGCACTGACAAAAAATACTAAACCTGAGAGAATGTCAACAGAAAGCCAGTCTCCCACTTAATTATCTATAGAACTGAAGGAGAATACTGATAAAATTTTTTGAGCGTGTGTGCAGCATTATATATATCAACCTGAGTCATTTTGCATTTAGAGACAGGTAATTCTATCAAGTGTGTCATCCAACATGAAAGATGAAGGCACCACTTATGGCAATCACTGGCTAAATACATCATCACACTATTGGACCCGAGATTAAACTTTGCCTCAACTTGTGCCTCAGAACATTTTTAGTCTTTTATTTCCTTTCATCAACTTTAATAAAAGTAAAAAAAAAATGTTTAAACTTTCATTTAAAACAATAACTCACCTCACTTTGATGGTCATCTGATAGGATTTTTCTACATCTGCTGGAGTTTTTTCTGTTTTAAGGCAGAAACACATCATTATTTTATGTAAAGTGAGTTGGGGTGCTTATGCTGTGGAGTGTATATAATTATTTTATTTAGTTCTGCTACAGTTTGTATGTTATTTTTCTCTTAATAACACTGTTATCATTTCTAGAAGTTAACTGAAGATGTGATATGTTACAAAATGTCCTGGCAGTTCCATTAAGAAACATTTATCATTATGTTCTGCTACCATGTTGTTATCATTCCATGTTTTTTTTTACAATATATCAAGAAAAAATCAACAATCTAGGAGATTTTGATCTTTGCTGAAATGGATTTCATCCCTCTGTGGCACTAAATGTGACTTCACATGACCTACAGTAAGAGGACATAAAACACTGAAGAGCAAGACATCATGGATCATGTAAGAGAACTCGAGTTACCGCTGGATTCTTCAATAGTGACGTTGAGCTCAAAGTGCTTGCAGGGCATTTTCTCATCAACATCATGTAGCTGGTTGTAATTGGTCACAACCTTGAGTCCGAGTGGACACAACATGCAAAACAAAAGACAGACACGAGAGAAAAAAAACATTATGGTCACATAAAAGCCTCACTTAGGAACAAAATCCTGCTGTATGTCTGAAACGGAATGATCCCAATCTCCAGTCATGTGATCTGATTTAATTTATGTACCATATCTGTATATGTATGTGTACATATTTTTAAGAAAAATGATGTTAAACAAAATAAGTCATCGTACCTCCAGTATGCCCTGTCCATTTCCTCGAGCCTCCACTTCCAAATCAAGATTAGCAGGCAACTACAGAACAAAAGCACCAGAGAAGAAGACATTTTTGGCCAAATACACTCCCTGATGTTGCTCTTGCATCCAGTATTGCTCTCAAATCCCCAAATGTCTAAGCTCACTGATAAAACTATAAAACTGAGCTGTGCTGATTTTCGTGACATCATGTGAGAAACATCATGACACACTCCCAGTGTCTCCTACTGATTAACTCGGCTGGATGTTACATTCAGTTTCAAGTCTCTCACTTTGGAGGAACGAGCAGCGTAGGCAGTCTTGGGGTTGAAATGGTAGCGGATTTCCTTGCGTCCTTTTATCCTTACATCCACATCCAGACTGAGGTCAACAGGAGGAGGTTTGTTAATCAGGTACTCTGACAGCGCCTGGAGCACCACCATGGTGGACTGAGAGAGGACAGAGAAGGAAAACAGAACTGATAAGAAAGACTGCAGTAATACAGTATTTTATTCGGGTCATGTAGCACACAGCCTTTATCTATTTGGGCGCAGGTAATATGAGTTTTTAAGATAGTCTTTCCACCACTATTTGAGCACTTTTTTTTTCCTCATGAATGGATTTTATTGTTTTTTGTTTCGTTGCTTTATGAAGTTAATTTCAAACAATATTTGGAACATTTTTGAGTGTGTTAAATAAATAACTAATTCTGATTTGTGAAGTGACGAGAAGTTCTTGAAAGTCAGCTGTAACGACCACTTATTCAATGCCCAGCTTTTCGAATTTTACTGTTGAAGTGCTGACACACAGCTGCTGCAGCTGAAACAATGAGACTAAAATGGTCATACAGACCATCAGAATTTGTCTAAACGATGCATTCATTTTGTGGAATACACAAATGGAATTATATTCAGACCTCTTCGTGCCTTAATGATCGGGCAGTGATATTATAAGCCTGTTAACTTACACGTTCACAGTCGGCCTCCTCCATTTGGTTGCTGCGTTGCTTTCAACCTGGATTATGTGTTCATTTCTTTGTATTTGTCCAATATTATACTTTGCTTTTTGTTTGAAAAACATGACGCTCTGCTGCCAACAGACTTGTCCATATTTGCAACTGGCAACATCAGCCCTTATATGTGGACACGCTGATGGCTTGATTGGGAAACCCAGGTTGATTTACCGAGTTGATAACCAGCTTTGTGTGACCGTTTAGCCTGACTGGGTTATTATATTGGGGCTTCAACTTTGAGATACTGTGAGATGCTGTTAAAAAACCTCACAAATCCCGTTACGAACACAGATTCCTGTGAATCAAAACGTAAGCTACTAAAATGAAAAAATAAATCAGTGCTGAACTTACGAGATGCAGATGAAAGGTCAAAAAGTGCTACACTGACGGGTGTTTCTTTTCTGTATTTTGTCCACCTCATTTACATCAGTGAGGTTAGGCTAAAAATCAGAAACACCTCTCTGTATGGAATACAATTCAACGGCATCACAAACTACATCCTGTAAAATAATACTGCTATATTAGACTGCATTAGCTGGAAACTAAGATTATGTAGAGTATATGTATGTAGAAACTGCTCCCAAAGATTGAGAATGAATGTTCATGCTCATACCCTTCAATCCATTTTCAACATAACTGTTGTCCATAACAGACAGTGTGTCATGGCTTCATCTGAATAGTATAAGTGAACTTCTGCATTTACCATAATGTAACAGAACAGTCAAGTGTGAAGGCAACATAAGGCAGTACCCACTAATCAGAGCCTGGAGCAAGAGAAGTTTGAAAAGGCAGCAAGAAACTGTTGGATTTACAGCTCAGCTACCAGCCCTGCCCTGCCGTGTACCTGAGTGGAGCCGAAGCCGCCTCCTCTCCTCCTCTGGCTGTTCAGCCATTTAAATGGCTGTGCAGCTTCCTCCAGGTGTCCCAACTTGACAAGAGCCAGCAGGGCGTAGCCGGTCGCCTCCAAGCTGAACAAGCTGTTCTGACTGTCAGGCCAGTGGCTTCCACCTGGAGGAGAGAGAGGGAGGGAGCGCCTGTGTAAGAGCAACATACTATCACTCTTTAACCAACAAAACAACTCTGCAGCTTTTTTTAAGACTAACAACAAAATTTGGATGATTTTGGTATGTTCAGTATAAAATAATTTACTTTGTTAAATGTTTCCTTTACCGTTTTATTTACTCTGCTCACTCTGAATAAGAGCTAGACTAGAGAGAAAGGTGCAATTACAGATAGTAGGAATGCAAATATTTCAGTTTTAAGATAATAGTTTTGGTTAGAGGTCTGATATTTGGCAATAAATAAATAAATAAAATAAATAGAATGAAGCAGTTATTAAAGGGACAAGTAACTTGATGTCTTTGCAGTTAAGATTCTGTGTACTGTACAAATGAAACAGGGTGGGGTACACTGGATACCTCGAGCTGCAGCACTCAGTAAAATTTGTTTCAGGTTGTAGAGTCCAGTATTCCCCAGCAGAGCCAGCGCATAGGAGGCGATAGCCACAGTGTACGGTCTCCTCCCCGTCTTCACCAGCGCTCTACTCAGGTATCCAGCTGTATTACTGATAACTAACTACAGCAGACAGATATGGTAAACAATACTACTGATAATACCACCGATCACAATAACAACGAGGTAAAAAAGTGTTTTACAGGCAACAAACGAAAGTTAACTAAAGATTAAATCCAGCTTGACACAACCAACTCTGCAGATAATATGTTTGCATGAATTACCTCTAAGTTCGTGTTTAAATCGTTGCAGCTGATTCCTGCCTGCTTGGCTTCAGCGAGCGCTATGAGGACGAAGGCCGTCAGGGTTGTCTCAGGGTCATCGCCACGGAGACCACCCTGGAGACACAAACCAAATTTTTCTGTTAGATGTCTGTGATGGTTCTCAGTCATCCAGCTCATAGTTATTTAAGGAAGGTTTTAAATCAGGGGGGACTGGGCTTTGTTGAAGATACTCAGGGACGTTTCGTCTCTCATCCGAGAGACTTCTTCAGTTCTATTTTATTTTAACTTTTGTTTAAATTTTATTCAAAACACCGGCTTTACATTCTGGTCTGCTGAGGCAGAATGTAAAGCATTTCTCTTGTCTCTTCTAGGACTGATTTCCTGTATTGAGGACATATAAGTTTGCTCAAAAGATGTCTGCTAGCAAACTGAAACTGAACTTGTTTCATGATGTCAATTACCCCGAGAGAAAGAAGACACCACCGCCATCAAGCAACAAAAACATTACCAAAAAAAGAACCGCTGTGTTATTATTTTACTGTTTTAAGATTTAGAGTGAACAAAGAATACTAGCATACAATTAACACAGAGTCCTCAGCTGATACAATACGTTTGTTCATACAGTGGGTGTTTTATTGTTTATTTAATTGGAGGATTTTTATATTATTTTGATATTTATTAATGAAAGTGAACTGATAGAAGGATGAGGAGAGTGGAAGAGGATGAAAAAAAACATGTTTGAGTGTTTGTGTCTCTCACAGTCATGGTAGTGCTGTAAACTGGGTTGTCCTCTACGAAGTTCCCCTTAAAACGCTGTTTGTTCTTCGCCAGGTAGAGCAGAGGGTCACACACTTGCTGCTCGTTGATGCCAACGATGGAGTTAGCCATGGAGAAAACTTTCACCACGTATGCCGTGATCCTGACATTCAGGTGGACTGTGATTAGCCAACATTTGGTCACTTTAAAGCACACATTATTTAACTTATACCACTGACTGAGTCACTGACCTTTTCATTACTTTTCTGCAGGATTTTATTTCAGAATGTGGCATGTATTCAAATGATCTTTTATTAAATCAGATATATTAATAGGTTTTACAGAGAAGTCGTGTGAAAATCCACATAACTTGAAATCCCAAAATCCACTGAAACTGAAATAATCTGTTTACTAGTATTTCTTGGGTTTTAGAGATTTAATTTAAAAAAAAAGTATATATATAGATTGACAGGATGAATAAAAGGTAAAGCCTGAATAAAAGATAGGAGAAACATATCAAATGCAATCCCCCACTGTGACCCATCTACCATTGTGTCCCTGACCAAGACACTTAACCCCTAGTTGCCCCAGAGGTGTGTGACCTCTGACATGTAAAGCAATTGTAAGTCGCTTTGGATAAAAGCGTCAGATAAATGTAAATGGTTTGGTCAGTATGTAAATTATTAAATAAAATGTTACGTCCTCTACAGTCACCTGATCTCAGTGCTCTCCACTACCATCTCCATAAAACCAAATTATATATCATAAACTTTCATCATGATCTATTTAGTGATGTCTGATTAAATAAGGTTGTTCCACAGACCAGGTAAGAAGCACTAAAGCTGTTCTGACTCCACACTAAGACACTTCATGTTGGTTTTAACCATTCATTTGACACCCATCCGTACATACAGTATATACAGTATAGGACAGTACCATGTACTTGCGCCTTCTCTGCTGTAGGGGGGGTACGAGCCATCACTCTTTCTGTAGGCTAGCTGGTTCTCATAGCCTGAAAACACAGAACATGTAATAATTTATAGATGGGGTGGAAGGGAGAGAGACGTCTTAACTTGTTCATAATGAAAACAATGCTTGTTAATCTATCCATCCATCTGTCCACCAAGGCTGCAGTTCATCCATCAGCCATTCACCCATCCATCCATGTATCCAACTAGCTATTTATAACCTGTCTATTCATTCGTCCATCAATCTACAAATCTAGCCAACTATCCATACATCCTTCCAACTAGCCATTCATCCATTGCTGTATCCATCATCCACTGATTCATGTATTTATCAGTGCCTCCTAATAGCCATTGAGCCATCGGTGCATCTATCCAACATCAATGTATCATATTATTCATCCATCCATCTATCCATGTATCAAATGATCTATTCATCTATCCACCTATGTATCAAACTATCCATCCACCCATGTTTCCAGCTATATATATATTCATCATTCATCCTACTTTTTTGGATGTCCTTCATTCAATCTATTAATTTATCCATGCATTCATTCCTTCTCTCTAACCTCTCCTGATGTACCGGAGAGCCTCAGCCTTGCGCTCCACCCCTACACTGTCCCAGCTGCTGGTTCGGTCCAGGTAGAGGGTGGCGATGAGCGGCAGAGTAATGCTGGCCAGGTTCTGCTCCACGCAGCCGCCAGGCATCTGGATCAGAGAGGCCAAAGAGTCCTCACTGATGGAGTTATCAATGCTGTCTGCCAACACATTACCTGGAGTGGAGAGGAAGAATCAGGAATCAATCCATTCTCTTAGATTTATTTTTAATCCTTATAACCGCTCTGTCAGTGACTGACCTCTGACATTGATGAATGTCTCTGGCACTGAGTTCGGCACAACTGACTCTAGTTCGATCTGGCCCACACGAACCGTCTGCACTCCTGCAGAGGATGAAAACACAGCCATTAAGTCCAGAAAAGTAGTAACCAGTGTTTTTACTGATGTGACCACCAAACTGCTGTCTAATTTTTTAGAGCCTGCTGTGTCTGTAATCACACTGAACTGTGAACCAATATGGAAAAGCTGTGATTAAAATGCAATTGTCTCATAACTAGAACATTCAAAAATATCTATTACCTTTGTTTCAGCATTACAGATGTCTATCTTGTCGTAAAAGCATTTATTGTTTTTTGTGGCAGCAACACACAGAAAGAACATTACAGCTTGTAAAAAAACTCACAAGGGCAAACTGGATCAAAAATAACCTAGACATTATTTTCACTGAATTTCAAACTCACACCAGGTAAGGTATGGTTAGCAGCTACTGAATAATAATATATGGGCTACAAAGGCACTCCATACCTTTACCTTACTAGACCATATCAAGTGGGGTGAATCTCTTATCAGTCTGCAGAATTGCATTGAGTGGGTTTTTCCAGTTAGCAAGTGGCTCCACATGATCAGGTTAATAGAGACTAATGAAAGAGAGTTAATAGAGAGCTAATGAAACTACCTGGATAAGATGTCCCAAGTAGCCTATGGTAAAGTGGCCTTGTCTTTCTCTAAGGTAGAACCTACATTTTTACACAGCACAAACATAATTGATGGAGCACATTAGCTAATCAGAATAAAGGGAGTGCTGAATCAACACAGTACAGTGAGTGGTAAATCTGTTTTGTCAGTAAGAACGTAAATCAAAAAGTCTAGTTTAGTTTGTGTTTTGTTGCCCAAAATTTAAAAAAGCAACCTGTTTCTGCCTGTGTCAACTGTACCAACAAACAAACTGTTTGTTGGTACATACATATCTCCATAAAAAATAAAAAATAAATAAAAAACCACAACACAGCATCCACAACATGATAAAGATGTGTCAAAGTTGTTCATTTCTTGTACTTTTGCTTACGTTACTAGACTCTGGAATGCTTTTGGGCCAATCAACACTTTGCACAAACCCAAAACTCTTCCCAATTTAAGTCTGACATTTGTAGTTCACATCAGAATAGGTCCTGGAGGACTGTGAGAACATTTTAACTGCCTAATCCTTGTTTAAATGTGTGAAAGTAAAATGTAAAAAGTAAAAATGTGATCACAAAAAAACAACAACTCCACCATGCATACTGCTGAATCAGCTCATTCTGGGCAGACGAAAGGACGTAAACATGAAATCCCATATTGGTGACACAATGTGACCTAATTTACCAAGAGATAATAGGAAATCAAGCATTACTGCTACCTTCTTACCTCCTTCAGCAGCTGGGTTCAACACTGCACTCCATACTTCAGTCTTCTGAACTCCATCCACCTGTTTGGGTTGACAAAAAAACTTATTGTAAAAGCAGATATTTATTCAAGTTAGTCTGTGTTATCTTTTAATTACCTTCTTATACATATTCTGTTTTAGCTGCTGACTTTGTTTTCAGTAAAACAAAGACACTTCATCTTTACTGGCTCCCATTAACATCCTACCCTGATTATCCTGCCATGACATCTTCATCATCAAGACTGACTCACCACCACCCGTAAATGTTTCTGTATGCGGTCTCCTCCCATCATGTCTCTGCCGACCACCATCACCTCCAGAGGAAGCTTCCCCACCACCAGTGGTACGATGGTGTAAGGCACCACAACAGAAGAGCCGGCCGACAGCGTCACTTCCTGTGTGTGTCTGTCTTTAAAGGCTATGCTGCACATGCCCTCCGTCTTCATCAACACCACCCTCACCTGAACAGGAACCAGTCACAGCATAATACCAAATGCATTTAATTTCATATTATTGTATTTCAATGAAAAGAGAATAGACGCTGCATTTTATCTTTAGCTATGCTAGCAGCATGGCTCTGAGAATGGCATCGTTGGTCGTTCTGTCTTTTATCATTTTGGTCAAGTCTAAAATATCTCCACAACTTTTACATGGAAAAAAAACCTTGTGAAGACATTCATGGTGCCCAGAGGATAAATCCTACTGACAGGTCATCCCCTGTTTTTTCCTTTAGCGCCACCATAATGTTGACATTTGTGTTTCTACAACTTTTGGATTGCCATATTTTTGCCAAATTTTGGTACACACATTCACGTTCCCCTTGGAATGAATTGTAATCACTTTGGTGATCCCTTAACTTTTCATTTTCATTCTATCATTCTGTTTAGTGCTATTTAGCAACTGTTAGCATGCAATCATGGTAAACTAAGATGGTGATCATTATACTTGCATTATACTGCTAAACTAGCATGTTAGTAATATCATGAGCATGTTAGCATGCTGAGAACAGACTCAGAGGTGCTAGTATGGCTGTAGACTCCTGTCTTGTTTTAACTTCTGCAGAGAAAGATTTTTGTTTTGTTTTATCTATCAGGCAACTCCTATTGTAGTAAATGCATTTTATATTTACTCAATTCCCCAACTGAAAAGAAAGGAAGTGTCAGTGCTCTGTAATTTTAAGGTGATTTTCTTACATGCAGTTCGTCGTAGCCGTAGTTGTGGATGACGGCTTTAATCTCGACCTGTTCATTCTTCGCCACTGAATATGGCAGCTTCAGGTCAACAAAGAAACGCTTCCATGCTCTGACATTGTACGGCTCGGCAACACAGAAACCTACAGACATTCAGAAGTACATTGCAGTGATGGGATGTATAAATGTGTATGAGCATTTGTAGTAGGTCCATTATCCTTAGCGTTTAGAGATTTCAAACTTTTTTGCAAATTGAGTGCTTTTTCAGGAAATTGTATAATTTAGGTTTATTGTGCTTTCACACTTCTAAGTGGTCACATTATGCTCATTTTCAGGTTCATCATTTCATTTAGTTGTTGCACCAGAACAGGTCTGCATTGTTTTATTTTTAAAAAACACCATATGTTTTGTCATAGTGTACATTGCCGCAGCTCCTCTTTTCACATGTATATATCTGCAACTTTGTTCTTCTATTCCATATTTATATATTTCTACATTTATTTATGTTGACTGTATGTTTGTCTACGTGTAGCACCTTATCACCGCAACAAATTCCTCGTATGTGTAAAACACTACTTGGCAATAAAGCTCCTTCTGATTCTTCTGATTCTTCTGATTCTGATTCACCCTGTGTGTTGATCACTCTGTTTTAGCTACGGAGTGATGCATCTCACTTCTGAAAGATCTTTGTTGGGAGTTGCACATGCGCAGAACCTAATTAAGGAGTACTAGTGCATCAGAAGCAGAGTAGGACGGGTACTGACAAGCTTAGCAACCAACACTGGAGCAAGAGTTTCAGAGTGGTGAGTTATTGCTCTGCAACACATTGATCTTTCATACGTAACGTTTTAACTGTGTACTGTCACTACATCACAGTTACAAGTTTATGTTCATTGATTGTTTAACGTTCGTGGAGTGGGGATGAGGGGTGGCAGCAGGTGGACATCTTGCCACTGGGCGCTGCAGCACAGTGTGTTTTTACATCAGTGTTTTTGAGGGCGTACCTGATTAGTCGCTGACCTTGTGACGCGCGTTACATTGGGTCGCAACATAGTAACAGAAAAAAAGGTTGGACTAAAATCATGCTGTTTTCAGACAGTTGAGCAGTGTTTTCTGTGGGAGATGGGAGACTCCCCGTGAGGTGGAGTTTTTCAATTTGCAAACCTATTACATTCACAAAGAAAAAAGCCACAAAGCATAATATGACCTCTTTAAGTAACACAATTATGAAGCCAGTTAAAGTTTATTAATACTTATCTACAACCTCCCCCTCCGCCTGAGCCTACCTGTATGGGGTGATGCACTAATGGCCAGGACTCCCCATTCAGTGATGCTGTCAGGTAAGGGATTAGCCACGTTCATAGACGCCAACCTGTTGATCAGATTCATGTCTGTATTATTACCAGCAAGGAGGTCCTGGATCAAAAGCACAGCTTCTTTTTGATAGATGAAACAAAAATGGTATATCGTAGCTGTATAAATGTTCAATTCCTGTAATAAAGCAAGATTTGAAAATTTAAATGTAAATGTTCTTTTCTTTGTATCGTGTGTACAGTTTCAGCAGCCACAGTAACTTGGTGATAAACAAATAAGAGCAACTTTGCAGTTCAGGTTGACTGTTGCATTTCACAACGCAAACAAGGACACGAGTGTATGTGTACACACACACACTGTTGTAAAGGACATCAGTGTTTGTTTAATTCAGGGAAACAGAGTCAGTATTGTTGATCATGAGCTGTTCATTCAGCTGTTATCAGCTGTTATCAGCTGTTATCACTGACCAAACAAAATATGAAGCAACCCAGGGAATTCACAGTGCTATGAGTTTTGCCCCACATGATGACATTGATAATGAGAGGCTTTGGGTCCTCACTGAGCCATGTTTTTTATCCAACAGGCATGGTACGTCAAATATTATTGGCTGGATTTAGACAAGACTTTTGAGGACCCCGTTGCTGGTCCATAGGCACAAGGGGGTGCCACTGTACAGTGTTTGTTTAAATATCCAGATACCAGACAGACAAGATAGGAGACACACATCTGGGGGAGTGATGCATCTCATGCTGACTTCATATGTTTTATTTTCAAAATGGGAAGTTGAGTACACAATGTGTTTGGCATTCTACTGGTTTAAGTCCTGAGAAGTCAGCTGTTGTCTGGCTCCTTTGAAAATTCAACTGCATTCAATTATTATTTTTATGGGACTAAGAAAAGGAAAGTTACATTTAATCAATAAAAATATATGAAAATGTAAAAGTTATGTTCATTGGGTTAGTTGTCTTTTCTGTGCTTCAACATGTAATGTAATATAATATAAATCAGATCTAAAGAGTGTTAAAACGCTGTAAACAAATTGTTTGCCTCTGATTTAACCTCTACTCTAATCTTTGACTCACCCGTCTGTCTCTGCCTGGATGGGCAGCTTAACATCCATCCACAGCCAAGACTCGTAGAACTTGGATCGCAGATACACTTGAGTCTCATCCAGGTACTCCCACTCTTCCTCCTCCTCCTCCTCCTCTTCTTCGTACACTAACTCCCTCCCTTGTATGTGCAGTTCAGGTCCAAGCATTCCAGGCCGTCCAAGCCGTGCATGAAAACGTGGCCGTTCTATGTGGAAATCTTTATTTATGATTAGCAGGTCTACTCTTGACATCTTATAACATATGAATAATGAAATTCCCTTCAGCCTCAGCCATATTTCGTGTTTAGTGATAATTAGCAAACGTTCAAGATATCTTGTTTACTAAAAATCAAACATAAAGAGGAACAGTAATTACCCAAGCTTTCAACAAGTACTGCAGTGTGCCAGGTTGGAGAGGAGGTGGTGGGGGGAGCTGTGGTTATAGGTGGTGGGGTGGTGGGAATCTGGGTGTCAAATACTTGGTTCCTGTAAGTGGCGCAGCAGTAGCGGAAGGCCCGCATGCACTCCCAGCCCTCTGTGATGTAGAGGGAGCGTCGTGTACAGGAGTACGGCATGAGAATCTCCCTGAGGCCGTCCCTACAGCAGCGACGTTCCAGCTTCTCTTTGTAATGACTCTCTGGAGGCAGAAGTAGGGGAGGAGAGGGAACCAGCTGAGAGTCATCAGTACTGGCAATGTAGTATTCAACATCTTTTATTTCAACAATTAAGGAAACAACAATGTTTTATGGGAAATTGGTTGCTGGTAGTGTTTTATGCCTTTTTTGGGTAGCTGTTTTGGTTTTAATATTTGGTTTGTTGTGAATATGCGTTTGTTGTGAATATGCGCTACAGTAAGTGCCAGACAAAGTTAGCGGCAGGTGAAGAAAGTGGAATCCCCTAAACAGTCTGATATTTTCCTCAGGAGTTAGTGGAGACTTTATCTAGAGCTTAAACGAGACTGAAAAAAGAGCTTGCATTCATCAGGTAGACAGAAACACAACCTCAATGGGGTGAAAATGTTGTTCTATGCCTGTGAGATGTGTAAAAAGGCCACTTTTTGCCAACACATTGGCTTTTACAACTTCATCATTTTACAATGTCAGTTTGTTTTGGTGTTTTTCTTTCCCTAAGTGACCAATTAGTTATTGAACTAACTGAAGTTACAAGGGAGGACAAACACAGACAGTAGAGCAGAGTAGATTTTCGGTGTACATTTTATACTAGCCAATCTCAATTGAACCTCACTTAGCTCAAATCACCAGTAGTTCTCCCTCCCTGTTCCCCTCTAAACAAAACTCAGTGACCTGAGGATACTCACCCAGCTGGACTTTACGCTGCAACTGTTCAATAGAGCGCCTCCTTCTGGCACTGCCTGGACACTGCAGGACTGAAGAGAGGAGAGGATAAAAACATGATTTTGTCAACATTATGTACAATCTTTGTACAAATCAACGCTGCATCAGTAGCATTAGTTTTGTGTAACAACTTACCAACAGTATGTATGTGACCAGTTATTAAAAAAAAAGCTTTTGGGTAATCAGTGCTGCTGATAGATACCGAGGATGTAATGGATAAGATGCAGTTTCAGCAATGATGTATTTATTACAGGATTGATAAATATTACACTGCCTATGTGTTCGGAGCTCAAATTTCAAACTGATTGCAAAAAAGCTGTAATGTCTACTTATTATTTTCACTTGTGGTAGAAGACATTGTTTTTTCACACAAGTATTTGGGGTTTTAGTAGAGAGTTTTACTGTCGCATGATAGTTTAAATGTTGTTTCAGTGGCTCACCCCTTTTGTATGTATACAGTCAAGAGATTTAATAAACAAATAAGATACAAATAAGACACTGGACAAATGCTACGGCAATTTTACTGACTGCTATGCTGCTAATATTAGGCCCCCCCTCTCAAACTCCTATCATAACATCATCCAAATGATTCCCACTTTCAGGTCCGCCCTTAAAAGAAGCAAGACTGTCAGTGTCTGGCAGGACAAGTATAAGGAGAAGCTAAGTGGCTGTTCACTAAGTGGCAATCTGGCCACAGATTGGGATGTTTTCTATCAAGACAATAATACTGACAATATTACGGCAAGGTACATTCTTTTTTGTGTTGACACTGTAGTGCCAAAAAGGACCATTGGGATATACCGGAATAATAATAAAAACTACATCACGCTTAAGAGAGAAAAGATTGCATTAGATGGGGAAAAGCCTTCCAGAACAACGATATGATGGAACTGAAAGCAGTTCAACAAGAACTAAAAAGGAAACCAAAGGAGGTGTAAGACCAACAACATAACATGTCAATTTGGGTATAATGATAGAGGTACAAATGACTCTTTAAGCACTACAACTCATTTTATTTAAAATCTTACAGCTTATGCTAGACTGTAGTTGATGGACATTTAATACCATACTCCCCAGATCCTTTAGGTGAACCCTTATATAATCAGTAAAAGTATTAGGACACCTCTCTGAATTAATGAATTCATGGTGTGGGCTTGTTTTTCAGGGGTCGGGCTGGGCCCCTTAGTTCAATTAAAGGAACCGTTAATGCTTCAGGACACCCAGACATTCTGGACAATGTTATGCTCCCAACTTTGTGGAAACAGTTTGGGGATGGCCTCTTCCTGTTCCAACATGACTGTGCACCAGTGCACAAAGCAAGGTCCATAAAGACATGGATGAGTGAGTTTGGTGTGGAGAACTTGAGTCCTGACCTCAACCTGATTAGAGGTGGAGGCTGTGAGCCAGGCCTTCTGGTAAAAAAGTCCTGAACATACTCTAAAAACCTTACGGACAGCCGTCCCAGAAGACTTGAAGCTGTTATAGCTGCAAAGTGTGGGCCAACTCCATGTTAAACCCTACAGGTTACGAACGGCATGTCATTAACCTTCATGTGCATGTAAAGGCAGGTGACCCAAAACTGGCAAAATAGTGTA
This sequence comes from Micropterus dolomieu, assembly GCF_021292245.1. Classification (NCBI taxonomy): domain Eukaryota; kingdom Metazoa; phylum Chordata; class Actinopteri; order Centrarchiformes; family Centrarchidae; genus Micropterus; species Micropterus dolomieu. Next base: position 660,217 of record NC_060153.1, on the reverse strand, counting down.
TTTCACTAACAGTAAGTGAAAATGAATTAAACCTTTTCAGACGTACAAATCATTCTCAAGTATGCCAATACCAATGAGTGAAAAGAAAAGTTACTCAGAAACCATGAAACATACAAGTATATTATCAAGTTTTCTGATCATTAACATCATCATTAGTAGTTAATAACGCGTTACTGCCTATAACAACTTATGGTGCAGCACAAGCTCAATACATAGCACTGTAATATATATAGTTTCAGACAACCAGAGACTTATTTAAAGACTATACAAGAAATCCACCTTTAGCAGCTCCAGTGTTGCTGCAGTTTCAGCAAACACACAGCACAAACATGACCTTCACAGCTGCTACAAAGGGACATATGGACTCAAACAGCAGACACAGCAATTTTTAGAGCAGCTACTTATTTAGTAGTTACTTAGATTGTGTATATTTTCATTTATCTACATGTATAAAAGTACACTGTCTTTACATAGAGGGGAAAACCTGGGGAAAAAATACTCTATTAATACATATATTTCAACCCCCCCCATTTTCATATTTTAAGAAAACAGGTCACAAATAACAGGTTGTAATTAAAGCCTTTTATATTCAGCTCATTACCTACCAATGTTTTTAAGGCAGACTTTGCATACCTCCTATATCTCCTCCCCTATTCAACTGCAATACCTTTTTGTATCTAATAAAAACTACCAAAAACGAAGCTCACATCTGTGGGGTTTTTTAACATTTTCGCAGTAGCTCAAATTCACAACACAAACACGAAGAGTGAGCAGACAGCTGCTCCATGCACGAAGGTACCTTGTCTGGTTTGGGTTTTAAACCCGGTGTTGGAGGAGTAGAGCAGTCCTGCATCTGAGAACACTGCAGTAGCATCTCTGCCTCCCCCTCGGGTGCAGCCGATGTCTCCTTGTTCCACCACGTCCCAAATCTGAGGAAAAGGTCCCCCATTGAGGACAAGGTGACATGAGGTTTTTGCAGTTCTGTTTTGGAGTTTCAGTACAGAACAAAAACATTAACAATGCTTCTCAGATCAACAAATAACCCGCTGACTTGTGACACCACAGTATTTTCAAACGTTTATAATTATTGTACATATTTTCAAAACAAAAGGGTGGAGCTGGAAAAACGTTGAAAACAAATTGAGAAACTAAGATGTTTACATGTTTATGTCCACAAAATGTGTCAAAGAATTTGTGCTTATGCTCCTATCATATCTTTAACTGTATAAATAAATTAAAAAAATCATAATCCAAGCATAAAACATTGTTGAGATTCTACATGTTGCCATGAATAACAGCATCATTCAGCACCACTTCTCTTTTAGATGTGTGTGCCTTTCTTCTGTTTGATTGGTAAAGAAATGTAGCTTTATCATTGTTCAGGTCTGGGGTATTTTTTCTTTGTTTAAATGCCTGCAGTTTTGATGTTAAGTTACTGTCATTGATGCTATAACACACTCCCAATCCCCAATAAACACACACACCTTTTTCTGTGTAAGCCTGTCCCTGTTGAGCAGATACACAGCGTTGTCCACAACCACCAGGCTGACCTTTGCCCCCGGATCACCTCTGACCTTAAAATTAAAACTCTTCCCAGGCGTGTATTCTCGACCTATGCCGTCCACCGGCCCAACTGTCAGCTATAAGAAAGAATGAATAAAAATGCATCAACACAACGATGAACAAAAGAGTAAAGACAGTTAATGGCCACATTCAAAATGAACAACAATCAAACAAAATAAAATATTAAATATAAAACAAATTGAATAAGAGGAATTTCTTATTGTCAACGCAAACCCCACAACCAACAAGTGTGTTAATCCATCTCCAAGTACTTTCTGACTTCCTGTCTGTGGCTCTCCAACCATTGATTCCTACTGATCACATACATTACAGGGTACTGTAGTTTTTACTAAACATTACTCAAACGGGAGGAAACAGTTCATTTTCATATATTTTTGCAGCAGATTAATCCACATTTGGTGCTTTAGTGAGTATTTCTGGCAGCAGGACGGTCGGTGTATGTGAGATTGAGTCAAAATAAACTAGTGTGTATGTTCATGGTGAAGGAACAGCATGGCTCAGTGATTCTAATCATTTCAATAGAGCCCTTTGGCACAGAGGAGGAATAAGATATATAAAAATCATTGTCGTTTTGGTCTTTTCAGTCCTTTATGCATTAAGCCTCACAGTGTGAATGAAGTTGGTGTGTAGCATAGGTGCAACAGTGACCTCTGAGACTGAGCTTATCACTCACCCCTCCAGCACAGGAATTTTCCACATCCACCCAGATGGAGTCCGGCACCACCTCCTCGCGCCCCACCCAGGGAATACTGTAGAACGCCACAAAACGGAATGACGGCATCATCTCCGGGGTGACTATGAGTCCGATGCTGGTGAACACCTGACTGCCACGATCCACACGCCCAGCAACAATGATTTTGCCTTTATTCAGCACCTGAGAGAGTTTTGGAGAGAAAGTCAAGATAACTACATCTTGTTTGTTTATGTCTGTTTTTTCTATGATTTTATGTTGCTGTTTGATTCTTCTCCTACTTTCTAAAGTGTCCTAGAAATTTGACACGGTGTTTTGGCCTCACCAGGTAGGTGATGTGTTTAATGAGATCTTTGTGTGTCGGGTCTGCAGTATTTATGCTCAGCTTCAGGGACAGTGTGTCTCCTAGAGACACCGTGTTGGTCGCTGTGGAGATATAAAGGTAGTTCTGCTGGTTCGGGTTAAAGGTGACATACGGATGAACAGTGATCTGTTGTTTGGCCTGCTGCTCTGGTCTCAGGTCAGGCTGTGCGGTCTCAGCCTGGGAAACAAACAAAACAAAAAGCTTTGTTCTTATAATTCTAAAGACAGATGTCCTGTGTCCAACATCCATGTTGGTAGATCACGTAAAGCCCACAAAGAAACAATACAAACACATGAAACCAATAAAAGAAAACTCAATAAGAACATTTTTTAAAAGCCATAATGTACCTGAGAGGTCTGACTTTTATTGTTCTGTATGTACTGGTCACATTTTTCATACTTTGTTTTGTTTTTGTACTTGTTGTTGTTTATCTCACTGAACTAAACTGAACTGAAGGTAAGAAAATATTGAGAAATTCCCATCACAAAGTGATGTCTTCAAATCTGTTGTTTTGTCCACACAACAACAAAAAACAGGCAAAGTCAATTTAGTGTCATAGGAAAGACTTCACAAATAAAGAAAAAAAAAGAAAGAAAGAAAGAAAAACTTCACACAAATAAAATCTTCACATTACATCAATCGATCAATCTCCACATGCTGGAACCCGCTAATTTTGAGCTATTGTTTCTGACTAACTTTCTGTTGATGAACCAATTGAACTGAATCTACTAATCATTTTCTCTCTAATGCAAAGCACAGTACAATAAATAAAGAAATATTAAAATAGATGCCAAATAATTTAATGCTGAACTTTGGGGAAATGTCGCTAAATTTATGCACCACACATCTAGAAATGTATATATGCAAATGATAAACATTCAACCAACAACAGAACATTTTAAATAAAAGGATGAAAAAGTATAAAGCAAGAACAGAACCAGTGCAGTCATGTGTAAATATTCAACAAATGAGGTGTGATGATTCATAGTTTAAAGTTAAATTCTTACACCACCAGTCATTCTGTTTTAAAATCCATGCTCACCAAGCTACATGTGGGTAGAAGCAGTGAGTAAAATGAAAATGCAGTCATACTAACAGTGATAATTTGTTGGAGTTGATCGCTGGGCATGTTGATGGTGACTCTTGCGCTGCCAGAGGGGACGACCACAGGCTTCTGCAGCAGATTCAACTTGACCAGGACGTTACGGGGCGGGGGACCCTCATGGTGGTTCACCAGGACCTGGGCAGGTTGGGGAAAATTTCTCTCTGTGATTTCATACACTTTTTCATTCAAAATTTCATTCAACGGTGGCTGAGCTTAAGAACATGAAGACAACACACAGAGGACCCAGCTTGTGGCATTTAATTATACTGTACAAAGGTTCACAGGAAGATGCTTACTGTGAAGTCGAAGGGTAGGCCTGGCTTGAAATACTTTGGCATGTCTTTGAAGGATACCACATAAAGCGACTCGACGATTTTAATGCCAGTCTTCTCTGCTTCAACCAGATCACTGCCTGTACAGGAGAAAACATCCAACACCCATAAACCTGAATAATTTCATGAATTTAGACTCGAAGGTACCCTTTGATATTCTGACTTGTTTAAATGTCATTCTATAAAAAACTTTTTTTTTTTCTTTTTTTTTTTTTACAGATCCTGAAGGATTTATGGTTTCAATATATACTTTTGAATGTAGTGTCTCATTGTTTGGACCAGTGATTAAATCTGCAGACCTTCATGTCCATCCAGAGTTTTGGACTTGCTTGTGCTGTCAGTTATCTAATCCAAGAAATAAACATGACTCTTGCATCTGTACATACAAAATGACTCCTCCCAGTTTAGTGGTCTTTTTCCTGTCAGTAGCAACGTGACCCGCATTTCCTAAAAGCTGCGCAACAGGGGAGAGTCAAAGATTTTGATAACTTGATTTTATACAAAGGGCTAAAGGTTACGTTGATAGACATCTGACCCCGGGCCACATTTCAAAAGTGGAATTGTTCAGATTTCACTATCGATCTGTCCAGTACAGAGGATAAGATAAACTGATTACGACATTTTGAAGTTTTGGTCTTACTAGACGGTGGAACAAGGAACCAATCAAACACATTAAACTTAGCCTCAAAAGATATGATCACATGCAGCGGCACTCCACACAGCCCACATCACAGTTTGTTTACACTTGTTTTCTGTCACTGTGATACTATTCATACAAGTATATGGTAATATTTCACCACTCTTAGTACAAAAACACAACAGATCATCAAAAACGACCTTTTTCAATAACCATAAATACATGTGATATTGACTAAGTACAAAAAACATCTAGAAAGATACATTATACACTAAAATACATTATGTTCAAACAAAGTACATTGTCTCTATTGTTAAAATACATTTTACTATCACTATGCTAATTGTTCCTAATTCATCATTGCTGAAACATTTACTTCATATACATGTATATATTGCTTATTTTGCCTGATATGTTCAGATTCAAAACTTAAGAATCACCACTCTAAGGGGTGAAATTTTTATGCGACCTTAGTGGGATTCAAACCCACAACCTTAGAGTTGGTAGCTTAGTGCTCTAACAAAGTCACAAAGGAACACTGTAGCGATTACAGTATGTACAATACAATACTGTAAAATGCACTACAAGATTACCTTTCATAATTATTGGTATAATATATGTTGCATTTGATTACACAAAACATATATGTTGAAATAAAATATTGTAAATGTTAGTTTGTTGCATGAAAGAGTGGAGAAGATGTCCTCTTTCATCACACTTTTGATCATGGGATGGATTTTTTTTTGCCTAATGTGAAAACAGTGAAATGAACTATATAACAGGACTAAGTGACTGTTACAATGACTTAACTGAAAAAATTGCACCATGTTATGTTAAAATGACTTAACAAATGTACTCATTGTATTTCACCAAAAACTTAAGAGGTTGAATCTTAGATCTTGTGGTGAAAGATGTTTATAAACCAAATGAAAGGGAAATCAGTTGTTTTGAATGTAAATTTTATGATTATTTATTATTTATTTGGAGTCTTGTAGAACGACTATTGATAATAGTACCACAGTGACAGAAAATTCTGATTCCTGTGAGTACATGAAAGATAATCATACTCTTTAAAGTAAAGTAAATAATTTCACCCATGTTTGACAATTTGTATGTTAGATTTTAGACAAATTACTACTGACTGGTTGACTTTCTGTTGTTTTTCCTGTATACCCGCGGACTTGTGCTTACCTGACTTGGTGAGCACAGATGCCTTGACATACACAGAGTTGCCCACCAAAGATCTAATGTTGGGGTAAGCTCTTTTGATCTCCTCCATGCTCAGTCTGACAACTCCTCTATCCAGCTTCAGGAGAACAAGAAAACAGAGAGCCATTTTATAAAACATCTGACAGAAATAAAGGCTATTCTGCTCTAAGTAACAACCAATATTTATAATTTTGACAAAATATTAAATCTTGGCTCAAGGTCCACATACAGGAGTTCTCTGGAGCTTTTAACAGCACAGCACAGTCTTGATAGGCAGAGTTTGCTCAGTGAGCCAACTGATACTCTGATATATACAGTTATGCTAAGCTAACTTCATCCATTGAGAAAGGCTTTGAGTTGTGTTTGAAAGCTCTTTCAAGAGCCATGACTATTTCCAAGTTCAAGAATGAACCTTCATGTATAAAATGTTTAAATATGAAACCAAATGACTTTGTGCTGAAGCGTTAACACCAAAATCTATGCAGCTTTTAGCCTCTTTTAGCTCATTGTTTTGGTTCTCCAACTGCACATGGACTGTATGGTTGAATCCCATGGCTCTCACCAACTCCCCATATAAAACGTTAGGCAAACATTTCCAGCAAACAAGGTCAAAGCCAATCTGCCCAGAACCAACGGACAACATAAAAGTCAGTGTGAATAGCTAATGAAGACAGAGCCAGATATTTTACTCGGTAATAGGTGGAGTCCAAAACAGAGCTAAAAGAAGAGTGAATATTGGACTCTAATCACTTATGGAAACTCAAATTTACAAGGAAAAATACTTCACAGCACAGGCCACATTATTTCACTTGGTACTCTGTAAAGTGCAGTGCAAAGTCACCACAGTGATGTTCTCTTAACATCAACCATAGCCAAAGAATACTAACCAATGAGAATGCTAAAGAGAACCAAAACTTCGTAGCAGCTGCGAAACATTATGACATAGCTCACTAATGTGGCAGGAATATTTTATAACAGAACCCACAAAATCAGTGACAACAACTGGTGAACTTTGGGATGGAGCAGTGACTTACATCTGACACCTCCTTCACTGAAGGCAACCTTATCATCTCTTGATTGATCTTCACTCCAAACACCACGTAGGCCGTCCCCTGGACTGGCTCCCCATACAGGTACCTGAAACAAAATGGTTAAGCCAACAGTGAGCAGGTTTCATTCATTCTTTTCTTATGTACCCTTCTGGAGGAAAATCCTCATGAAATCACATACCGTGTTCATATGTATGTTCTTGTGGTTTCAGTATGAGGATTAAATGACCTCGTAAGAAAATGTTTGCACCTCCTGACTTCCTCAGAGGTTAGTTTAGTGTTGGGACATGCTTTTAGAGTTAAGGTTAGGATTAAGGTTAAACTAAGTGCAGGAGTTAGTAAGACTTAGGGTATGGCAGTAATTGTCAACAGAAGTAACAGTTGAAGGTCAATCGGTAGTAGTGTGGGTTACGTTCACTTTAGGGACCTGGTAAATGAATATGGCTAAAAGATGCATCATGAATTGCAGTGCCGTAACAAGCATGTGTGTGCGTGTGTTAGACCAACCTGGCCGAGATATCTACTACCAATTCACTGTCATCCAGGCTGAGGAAGGACTTCCTGGGTGTCAAGGTGACATTGAAGGCCGGAAGCACTGAAACACAAGATGCCATATAAATATAGCATGTCTGTATGCCACAATTGGAGAAACTCCAATTATGTAATGCATACCCGAGAAAATAATTTCTAGTGTGACTGAAAAGCCGCTACTGATGTTAAAAGCAAAAGTAGGCAGGGTTTAACTTACCATATTTCTTCACCTGGAACTGAGAGGTGAATGTGTTCTGCTGCCAGTGGTCAAACTTTGCAGTCACTATCCATGTTCCTTCACTGCCACAGACATATCAGAGATAGGACATAAAACAGAGGAAACATAGGAACTGATGGGTTTGAGGTGCTACATGCGTATATAATTTAACAGGACTACTCTACTGCCTACAGCTGTCATCTTAGTGTAGCATCTTAGCATGCTAACATTTGCTAAATACACCGGATTTTGACCTGATTATTACAATTTCTCCTGAGCGGGACATGAATGTGTATACCAAACTGAATGACTATCTATAAGAGTCAGTTAAATTCATCCTTTGGTGACCATGAATGTCTGTTCAAAAAACACTTTTGGAGATATGCGAGTCTGAACCAAAGTGGTGGATCAACAGACAAGATGAGAAATGCTGGAGGAGCATAAACGTGTTAATGACCAGTGAGTTGCTGATTCCAATTTCTAGGACGGAATAACTCTTTCCCTCCTCAACATATTATGCTGAGATGCCCAACCGTCAAGAATATACAATTTCTTGAAGATTTTCATTGTATTGTATGAATGTGAAGCAGGCTAGCCTTGAAAAATAATGTCTACACCTTTAAATCTCTTGGCAGCGGAAGGAGTTGAAAGATGAGTGAAACAAGTTGATCTTACTTGACAATTTCAGAGAGAGGAAAAGTGTCTGCAAAGACTCCACCAGTGGCTCTGCTCGTGGAGATTTGTTTAACCACCACACCGTCTGGATTCTGAAACACACACACACACAAGCAGGACATTTGAGCTATTACAACCGATAATTTAATAAGATATCACAGAAACAATACCAAAAACAGATCTATAAAGATCTATAAAAAAGATCTATAAAATCTTTACACTCTCTTTTTGCGTTATTTACATCCCTCTTGACATTTTAACATTTATAGTAATAAGTAAAAGCAAACGCTCTGTATTTGTTTAGCACCTTTCTAGTCTTAGTGACCTTTTACACTACATCACATTCACCATTCACATTAAGTGCTCAAACAGAAACTAACATTCATACGCTGGTGGAACAGCCACCAGGGGCAATTTGCCCAAGGATATTTCGACATGCAGGGGCTGGAGGAGCCGGGGGGGATTGAACCGCCAATCTTGTGAATAACGGGCAACCCGCGCCACCTCCTAAGCCACAGCTGCCCTCATAAGTCACACTTATAAGGGCTGTGTTGAATGATCAATTAATCTATTAAGTTTTTAGTCTATAAAATGTGAAAAATGCACCTTAAAATTTCTTAAACCTCAAGGTTATGTTTTCAAAGGTCATGTTTTATCCGACTAACAGTATTCAACCCAAAGATATTGAATGATACAAAACAGACAAAGGCAGCAACAAGAGAATACTTACTAATTAATTAATTAACTCATAATTAACTGACTCATTATTTATTTGTTTACCTGGATATCTATTGAGACAGTGCTTTCAAGGGCCTTAAAGGACGGGGAGGACGCAAAGGCTCTGAACCGAACTGGAGAGGGAAAGACAGCAAGAGACAAATGGACAAAAAACAGACTGAAAAATAAAGTTTTCATGATGTTTACACCAGTCTCACATTTTTCAGGTATGTTCTCTATATTGTGCATTACCATTACTATTACTACTTCTACCAGCACTGTTTCTGTGACCACCACTTCTACTGCTA
>NC_060153.1:621921-650698 GCF_021292245.1 Micropterus dolomieu | reverse complement strand
GATGGACTCAATGATGGCGGTGTAGAAGTGCACCATCGTTGTCTTTGGCAGGCTGAACTTCTTCAGCTGCCGCAGGAAGTACATCCTCTGCTGGGCCTCCTTGGTGAGGGAGGTGATGTTCAGCTCCCACTTGAGGTCCTGGGAGATGATGATGCCCAGGAAGTGGAAGGAGTCCACAGCGGTGACCGAGGAGTCACTCAGGATGATGGGGGAAGGTGGAGCTGTGCTCTTTGTGAAGTCCACGACCATCTCCACTGTCTTCAGAGCGTTGAGCTCCAGACTGTTCTGGCTGCACCAGGTCACCAGATGGTCAATCTCCCACCTGTAGGCGGACTCATCCTCACCTGAGATTAGCCCAATGAGGGTGGTGTCGTCCGCAAACTTCAGGAGCTTGACAGACTGGTGACTGGAGGTGGAGTTGTTGGTGTACAGGGAGAAGAGAACAAAGCCTTGAGGGGAACCGGTGCTGATGGTCCTGGAGTCAGAGACATGTTTTCCCAGCTTCACATGCTGCTTCCTGTCCGTGAGGAAGTCAGTAATCCACCTGCAGGTGGAGTCAGGCATGTTCAGCTGAGAGAGCTTGGGCCGGGACAATGGTGTTAAAAGCAGAGCTGAAATCCACAAACAGGATCCTGGGGAGTCCAGGTGCTGGAGGATGTAGTGAAGGGCCATGTTTACTGCATCATCTTCAGACCTGTTGGCTCTGTAGGTGAACTGCAGGGGGTCCAAGAGTGGATCTGTGATTGATTTAAGGTGGGACAACACAAAACAAAAAGACTTCATTACCACAGAGGTCAGGGCGACAGGTCTGTAGTCCAGCGGTCCTTGGTTTCTTGGGGACAGGGATGAAGGTTGGGGTTTTGAAGCAGGCTGGCACATGGCATGTCTCCAGTGAGGTGTTAAAAATGTCTGTGAACACCAGAGACAGCTGATCAGCACAGGGCTTCAGGGTGGATGACAGAGTCCGGCCCAGCTGCTTTGTGGGGTTTCGGCCTCCTGAAAAGACCGTTGACTTCCCTCTCTGTGATGGAGAGAGGAGGGGACGGGGTGGAGCTGGACAACTCTGAGGAGGGAGGGGAAGAAGTGGTGGACTGAGGCTGAAGCTGAGCGGAGGACTCACGGGGGATGGTGTCTGATTGACTCTCAAAGTGGCAGTAGAACTGGTTCAGCTCATTTGCCAGGCGAGAATCGTTTATGGAGTGGGGGACTTTGGGTTTATAGTTTGTGATCTGTCTGAACCCCCTCCAGACAGAAGTGGCGTAGTTTGCAGAGAACTGGTTCTTTAGTCTCCCCGCGTACAGTTGTTTAGCTTCTCTCACCTCCTTGCTAAACCTGTACATTAATGCCCTGCACCCGGCCCTGTCACCACTCCTAAATGCCTCCTCCTTTTTCAACCTTAGCTGTCTGAGTTTAGCTGTGAACCAGGGTTTGTATTTGTTATAACTCACCCTGGTGCGTGTTGATATTCAGGTGTCCTCACCGAAGCTGATGTAGGACGTCACAGCCTCTGTAAACTCATCCAGATGGTTGGCAGCCTTCTTGAAACCATCCCAGTCAGTACAGTCCAAACATACCTGTAGGTCCTCAACAACTTCACTGGTCCACTTCTTTGATGTCCTCACTACAGGTTTACAGAGCTATAGTTTTTGCCTGTAAGCAGGGATCAGATGGACCATCACGTGATCAGAGTGTCCCAGTGGAACGCGTGTGATGGCGTGATAGGCACTGCTAACTGTGGTGTAGCAGTGATCCAAAGTGTTCCCCTCTCTGGTTGGACACTTATAAATTGTCTGTATTTGGGGAGTTCTTGGCTGAGATTTCCCCTGTTAAAGTCACAGAGAACAATAACAAGGTTTGTCTGCTCCACACACAGTATCCGGTCGGCCACCATGCGCTGTGCGTCGTGCATGTTTGCGTAAGGCGAGATGTAAACACCAACCAGAGTGAATGAAGCAAACTCACGGGGGGAGTAAAACGGTTTACAGTTAATGATAAGAAATTCCAGATCAGGAGAACAGTGCTGCTGAATCACTGTCACGTTGGTACACCAGCCATTGTTAATAATTGAGAGGTGGCATCAGGTGGTTGGTGTTCACACTATGACAAACCAGATCTATTCCTTTCATGTGACAAAACTCTGCAAAACTTCACAGGACACTTGTATGAAAGATATAGACTAAGAAATAACTGTGTGTGACAGTGTGTGTTGCACTCATGTGTGCAGCAAATCTGTTAACAAGGCATATATTCTATCTAGTCAAAGAGTAGCATACTCTCCAGTACTGAAACACACCGGGACAAACTTGAGAAAAAATTGTATTGTCTGGATAACTTATCTGGGTTCAGATCACAATTTAACACCATGTGTAACTGCGGTTATGGATTCCTGGTTTTGATTCATTAAGAAAGTTATCGATAAACTCTTAAAATAAGCTCTGCTACTTCTGAGGAAAGCTGACCATCTAGTAATGAATGAACTGCTCTTGCAGTCTCATAAGACTCACTTCACTAAGAATCACTTCATAATTCTGGTACTTAAGCCTGGCAGGCTCTGAAGGCCACATGCATCTGACATGAATCTTGGGATGGGGGTCTTTGAAGAGACACTGCTTTGCAACAGTTTCCTGGAGACTGTAACCCTGTCCTCTGCCAGTGTGACGCTGGTTGTTATATGACATGCCGGGGGACGTCAACTTCAGGTCCTCCTGGATCCTGCCCAGGATTGTCGAGGAGCTATTTGACTGTTTGTGGAGAATCGTGCTGTAGTTGACCATGGGATGATGGCTACACTGTCACATTCATGAATGTCACTTCTGCTTTTGAGATGTGGCACAGGGAATTTACTGCCCTAGTTAACTTTACTGGAAAGAAACTGTATCATAGAGGAGGATTTTTTTTTTTTACAGTGATACAGAGGATTGTACACTGTTGGCGGAATTGAATTCAAAATAACTAAGACTGAGCAAAATTGATCACTTTACACCTGTCCTCAGATCAGATTACACGATTTTCCTTGGTATAATTAGTATATTTCTGACCTCCTGACCAAAACATGAATCTATTAAACCCATTAGGGTATTCTACACATTCTTTCTGATTGTTCCAAATTAATGGAGTTGTTTTTGTCTTAAATCTGATGTTGCAAATTTTCAGTATCAGCCTTAATCATACATACAGTAATTGGCTTACAATTTCATTTGTTGTTGATGTGCCTTTAATTGTTTTAGACCTCAATGTATTATGTATATGCATTTCTATAGATGTTTCCATGCTTTTCTTTAAAGCAAAGCAAACTTTATCTTCCTTAAGGTGCTTGAAATGCGATTGTTTTTGCGCTTTTGTGCCTTGATTAGATTGCCAACAGTAATGGGAAATCAGAAGAGAGAAAGATGGGTAATCACATGCAACCAAAGGCCCCTAGGCCAGACTCAAATGGACATTACAATTCGTGGTTGGTGCCTTAAAACCCCTAGGCCACCATAGCCACCCTGAAATGTGGTTGTTTGATAGCTAGTCTGACACCCTGGCTCCCTTATTGACTCACTGGCCCTGGTGAGAAGGTCAGAGGAGACATCTATGGGCTACATGGCTGCTAACATTCTTCATTATGCCTCCAAAATACACAGTTACGATTTGTTCAGGATTAATTAATTATCCATAACAAACAACTAATATATAAATCAAAACCAGATAGGGGTCAGGGGTGGACAGATTGTTATCACAAACATGAAGAGGCTGCTGGATGCTTAGCTCAGGGTGGAGCATGCTTGATAATCTGACAACCTTCATGGTCATGTGGCGAATTGGAGATTAATTGTTGGCTCTGAGCTTCTGATTGACTGTTTGATGTTTTCTGTATGTGTGGGGGGTCAGTTGTATGTGAAATGTACAACACATCCTCTTACCTAAATGACAAAATAGGTTTATTGTAAGTTGTCCTAAAAGGACATCTAAGAGCAGTGGAAAGTACAACAATATATTTGACCGTTCCCCAAAACAACATATGCGACCAAAAATACTAGTCCAGTGACAGGGATTCTGGACTTTAAGTACACATGTCACAAACAATTCACTTAAATATGAGTCCTAATAAGCTGCTGCATAATCAGCTTTTATGGCTGTTTTTTCTGGTGAGGATGGGCTGGAAATGTATGTGGAAGTGATTACATGGATAGTGGATGTACGTGCACTGCCTATGTGAGGAAATATTTTCCTATCAGGAGAAAGTCAACTTTATGTTTTCTGGTATTGTTGCTCAGAAGTTATTTAATATATATAAAAGGAATTCTTAAAATAAAAAATCCTTCTCATCCTGGCTTTCTCATGCACAAAAAACATGCACGGTTGCTATGGTCTGAGAGATGTCAGCAGGCTTAACAAAGAGGAGCTGTCTCTAAAAGGAAAATGACATAAGACAGGCCAGTGGAGAGACAGTGTGTGTGTGTGTGTGTGTGTGTGTGCGTGTATTACTCATGTTGTGGGGACATAAATCTGTATACACATTTACATTGTGTCTGTAATTGTATTTGTGTGCAAGAGATATACAGATATACACAGCTTTGCTAACTTGAGTGGTTTTGAATTATAAAATTTTTAAGTAAATTAGTTTTTCACCACATACCTCCAGGTTCACCACATCATTTGGTGGAGGTGGGTAGTAATCTATTCCTTTATATATACTTATATATAAGTTGTACTCAGACTACTTTTAATGCAGCATATTTTTACTTGAGTAGATTTTTAGAGAAAAATCATCACTTTTACATTACATTTTAAAACATTCATCACACTACTTTAATTTATTTATTACATTAAATTACATTAAGAGGCTGGTGGTCATGTGGTCCCAGGTCTGATGGCGCTGTTATTATACCACATCCACGCCTCTACATGACTCAAAGAAGCGTAATGGCTGAAGCCACCAGCCATAATGTTAACATTACTCCTGCTTAGTGTTAAGGCTTTCAAATAGTGCTAGCTATTGAATTACTTTAAACTGATGGCATTTTCGATGCCTCATTCTAGTGCATAATACAAGTGCATAGTTTCATATATTTTTATCACGTTTGTTGATCTGTCCCCAGGACATTTGGTTTATTCTCTTTGCAAATGTAGTAATACAAATTATGCACCTGTTTCATCCTGTGCATTGTGCATATCCAACACATTCTTATCTCAGTGCGTCATATCGGACGCTTTCAGACAGCATAACAAAACATAAGTAAACGCCACCGTTTGCTATGTCCCAGCAACGCAAAGGAGGCTAACCCTACCTGCTAGCACATCGGGCGTGAGACTGTAGGGTTAGCCGGTCACCAGCACTAGCTAGCTAGTACTTCCGGTCTGTATTAGACGCTGAAGGGTACTTTTGGCATCAAATAACTACGTTTTGTCACTTTTTCTGAGAGCGTTGGTTCTCTTCCACCTCCATCACTCCTCAAGATGGATTCTCTTTCTTGCAAGTCGGTCATCAAGGCGGTTGAGCTCCGGTGTCTCCTTTCCTCCAAGGCACAAGCACGTTGTCTGTGTAAGGCTATGCGCCTTTTGGCTTCTACTTTTATGTCGCACCACTTCGTTTTTCTTTCAGAGAGGGTCTGACCTTTTGAGGCAGCAGCATTCACTGTGTCTCTCACATGCTGCCCCTCTAAATGACTTTTTGGCATTTGTAAGGCCCACACTGTGTCCACCAAACAATATATTTTCTCTTGCTTCAACCTTAAAAGAGTAGATAGTAAAATAGAGTGTACTTTTAATGTGATATTTTGTGATCACATTTGAGAGATACAGACTGGGAATATATAGTAGTCCTGGGGTAAATGTGGCAGATTAACTAATCAGGAGGCAATGACCTGTCATTTAATGACAAATAAATACAGGTGTATGTTACTTCTTTACCTTTACCTGAGGAAGGCCATCTATGGTTGAAATAATTCCAGTGATATCCACAATCAAATCACATCAAATAAAAGATTTGGGAATAAAGATGGTAAATGGTCTGTGTTTGTATAGTGCCTTTCTAGTATTTCCGACCACTAAAAACACTTTACACTACATCACATTCACCATATTCACAAACATTCATACACTGATGAGCAAAGGCTGGCTGCTCACCAAAGGAAATTAACTCATTCATACACTTTCACACGGGAGCAATTTAGGGTTCAGTGTTTTGCCCAAGGACACAACATGCAGACTGTGGAAGCCGTGGATTGAACCACGACCTTCCGGGGTGGTGATGAGACAGTGGATAAAAACACATCCTTTTGGTATGAGTGAGCCAGGTTTGATTCCCTCTGCAATATATCCACCAATGTGTCCCTGAGCACAACACTTAATTCTTAGTTGCTTCGGAGGTGTGCGACCTCTGACATATACCGCAATTGTAAATCGCTTTAGGTATGAGCATCAGCTGAATGAATGTAATGACATGTAAGGGGAAACCGCTCTACCCCCTGAGTCGCAGCTGCCCAGACAGTTGTGTGCCGGTATTTTGCTTTTTAAATTTTCTTAAATGTGTCTGAAGAAACTTGCTACACAAGTTATCTTTTTTGAGTACTTACTTCTACTTAAGTACTTACATACATACATACATACAAATACTTGCATATTAACAGTACTTTTACTCGAGTTGTTGAGTTTTTGGCTGCTCTGACCAGCCCTGATAAAGTATTACATAGATAATTTTGGTGCATAAAGTGTAAAGATCTCTTTGCAGCACCCGAATACATACAAATTCACAGTAGATGTTTGAAAAATAATGACCCACTGCTCAAGTGAGCAGAGCCACTTTGGGTTTTAAGAAATAATCCCTTTTCTCAGGTGGACCACACACAAATGCTGTTGATTGGAAACTGCATTTAAGTTTAGTATTTTAAACAGGCTGGGGTGGCGGAGAAGTTGTCCAAATCCTGCCCTAACCATCTTTTTACAACATATCCAGACTCTCCAAATATACAAATTCCGGTATCAAATATTTCTAAATTACTTTTCAAATTTCAATGTAGGCCTATTTGAGATAAGCAAGACTGCTGAATAATATAATGAATATATATATATATATATATATATATATATATATATATATATATTTTAAAATCATAATTTGAAAATTCCAAATATTAAATGAGAGAGGACTTCCCTAATTATCTGGTCTCAAAGCTGGTTCAAAAAAACAAGTGAGTTTGCCTGATGATACCTGTTTACTGATCTTAATCTAAGGAACAAGAGGACAAAAAAATGATGAACTTTTGACTTTGTCAAAATAGCATATGGTAACATAACTTCTGCTCCCACATAGCAGTCTCTGAGGTCTCTGCAATTGAACCCAAGTGAAAAACAAATTCCCTGCATATCAGGGTGAAATGAGCAGGCAGTAAAATGACAACATTAACTGCTCACTATAGTGCAGAATCCAGGTTTTCAGGCAGGTTACATGCACCATATCCATATCAGTGAGATGAATGTCAGAATGAAAACTGGATATCAGTGTGTGTTCTTGTGTTTATTTGAGGCAATCTATTTGTGCTGAGTTATGAATATATTAATGTATGTGAAAGTGCGTGTTTGGAGGCTACTGATGTATCTCTAAGCCATGTGTCAACTGAATTGTGTTTGTTTCCTGCATGTGTGATTTTGTGATTATGTATAACCCAGTGTATTCTAAGTGTTTAATGTTAATGCATATACTGTAGTCTTTGTACTTTCTTTTCATAATGAACTTTAATTCTGACAAGCCTTAGAGGCTTATTAAAGTAGTGTTTCTCCAATAAGGCATAATTTCATCATCATGGTAACAATAAACACATAGATAACATTATGAAATGTTCACAGTTTTGTTAGGTTTAGGCACCAAAACTACTTGGCTTAAGTTTAGAACTAACGTATAGATGTAACTCACCCAGGAGACTGCTGTTTGTGTCTGTGTGATGTGGAATTTGCGTAACTTGCATATGTAACTTTTGTGTAACTTACATACTTTCATAACACACTTAAGTAACTTCCGTATGTAACTAAAAATACATTCTATTCAGGGTAAAAATGCTGTGTTTGACCATCTATCCACCCCAGCCTCCTTGTTGCTCTTTATACTACCTCACCTGACTTCCTCCTTTTCTCCCATCGCCACACATGTAAATATGGGTAATAATAAGCTGCTTGCACAGATAATCTATCTGGCTGCATTTTTGGGAGGACGCTCTGGAATGTATATGCGTGGTTAGTATGAGTACAAGTGAGTGTGACTTTGCATGCTGATGACAGTGTGTTTTATTTATTGAAATGCCATGTGTATGTGTGGATTATCTCAGTGTGAGTTTGTATTCTAGGACATACCAGCTGAATTGCTTCTGCCTAGATTGCCTGAGGTGGGGTTACTCTGTACAAGCTAGCCATTCAAATGTCAGAGCACTCGGGGAAGTTTTTCACCACACATCTGATTACTGAAAATATCACTGCTGAGGGTTGACTAGGCAGCATAGTGTGACACACAAGCCAAGGACAATGCTGATGTTATTTTCTTACAATTTACACACATTTCTCTCCATATCCAACGAAGGTTAAAATCAAGGGCAACTGGACTTGGTTGAAGATACTGGAAGACGTTTCGTCCCTCATCCAAAGGACTTCTTCAGTTCTGAAGAAGTCCTTTGGATGTTTTTATGTTATTTTTTCTTTTATTTTTATCCAGAAAAGAGGAGGTACCATGAGATGTCCATCATTGGCATCTTTGTCAGAGGAGGATAAAAAGAAGAAGAAGGAGAAGTAGAAAAGCAACACAGAAAATAAACCAAAAACCCCTTACATGCCTTCTTGTTTACTGTGTAAATACAGGTAAGAGAAAGAGCGATAAAGAGAAAGAATGGGAGAACAGCACATACCCCATCGTTACTGGGGGTACCAGTGGATACCTTTAATACAATTAATTACAACTACTTATACTGTGTAACTACAGGATAACAAGTGGAGAACATTCAAGATTTTTTTACAACTCTCTGCTTACCTTATTAGTCTTGTACTTGTCTTGTACCCCATTAAACATTTAAGATTAGCTATGTTTGATCCACAGTATTTGTGGCATTATTACATTACTGTAGCCTATTACGTGATGAGGGTCCCTTAGCTGCAATGCTAGATTAGCTGTAAATAATTTTATTATTTCAGTTCAGTGCCAATGCACTTGTTCTTCCTAAATAAAAGGTTTGTCACAGCTAAATCTGATGATTGTGGGAGTCATTTTTTACCCCATTATTGCTAAAGTAGTTGCCTTTACATCCAAAGGCTTTGAGGGTGAACTGAAAAATGGCAATTTGTTGATCTACACTGTGGACTGTTCATTCATTGTAGACATTGACAATGAACTTCAGAATGTAGCTGTTCACAAATACTGTACAGTATGTAGCCCAAGGAACAAACTGTGTCTTATAGCTGACTGACGGTGCTTTCAGACCATAAGCGAAGCGAGCGTTTGGGTTTACATACAAAGTCAAAGCGAGAAATTCGTATGACGCTGAGTCGCGGTAGCCTATCAGCGTTGAGATTGTCCATACGTCACTGACGGCTTTAGAGCGTTGTGTGGAGAGGGCCAGGCAGAGCGGACGATTGAAAATCTCCTGGCCGGCGAGGAGCTGCTAAACTTGGGAGAGAGGAGCAGGGAGCAGCACTCCAGCTTTTGGACAAAAACACCCGTATTCAGACTGGATTATGCTCTGACAACTATGCTGTTTGCTCGCAGCTCAGAGTAAACTGCTTTTAACTTTAGTTTTTGGGATTACAATGTTGATTTTTCTTCACTCGAGCTTCTCAGCTGCTACATTCCGTGCACATCCGGTTCCAGTGTTGTTAGCATCGTTTGCCACTACTTTATATTTATATAAAAACCGGACAAAACTGGACATTGCTGGGAGAAAAGAAAGCGATGAGCTTGAACTACCTAATGAGTTCCGAAAACATGTGTGTGTAACTTTATTCCAGCTATCGTTGTACTTTACTGTGACCAAGTTAGCATAGCATAGCCCTGATCGATCCAAACTCCATTCAGAAGACAAACAGTTGTTGTCCTGCTGTCTTGCTGACAGACATGACAAAACATGAATTCATATGTTTAACAAATCTGCATCATATTGTAGTTTTTTTCGGCATCAGTTTGATCCATTTATTGCTATTTAATAACAGCAAAATGTTTGCTTTGGGTTCATACAGCTGTAGTAATAGCAAGTTGTGTTTATTCACGTAGTGTGTGAACCGTCAGCGATGTCCAGCTTTAAAACCCGCGCGAGGAGAGCATTGTGTGGATTAAATTCGCGTGTGGTCTGAATGCCGCATTAGACCATTGAAATGGTCACCTTAGCCATCATCACAACAATTGCCCCCCTGAGAGATTAGGCAGGAGCCGCCACTATCCAGAACCCTCCAACTGATATATTTCAGCTTTGATGATTTCTATTAAATAATGTTAAATTATGATCGCATCTCATTCTCGTGACACCTCCTGAGCTAAGTGTATCATCACACCCCTAATCTGAGTCCTTATGTCCCCACTACTTTTCAATGGGGACGATCCAAGAGCGCAATCAGCTATATTTATATCAATAACTCGCGGAAATACATTAACTAAAAATGTTAGATTCCCTCAGATGAAGTCACACATTATTATTACCAGGTGTGTGAGTCTGTAAAAACTGTGTTTCTGTATGTATATGTGTTGCTGTTTGTGTCCAAAACATGGATTTTCCATAGTATATATTTAAAATGTCTAGAAGCAATTTTGGTTTCCAATCTTATGGACAAAGAGCAATCTCAGACTGTGTTTGGCACAGATGAGTATCCGCCAAATGAATGATCAAAATTTTTCATTGAATGTCACCAAGCACCATCATTACTATGGCAGTGATTCACTGCTTGTTTGAACTACAAAATGAGAAGATAGCTGCATGATAGATGATCTTGTTTACATTAACATCAACATAAAAGACATACACACAAATCTATTCAAAAGCATGCACACACACACACGATCGCACATATGCACAACTACAGTCATCAGTTATACAAAAAGCAAAAGCATGCACGCGCGCACACATACACACACACACACACACCTTCCACTCATATGTCCTGGAGCTCTGAAAATGAATCATAGATTGAACAGTCACAGGTTTAAAATGTAATCCAGCTAGCATGAAATCTTCAAAGTGGACCCGGTTCTTAAAAGTACGTGGACAATGGCTCACGTAAAGGCACTGCCTGAGGCAATAGGTGGACAATACTCCAAATTCATTCATACCGCAAATTAGAGTATGTCTTGTATTTATAAAGGATCATTAGATGGCATAAAGGGTATTTTACTCGCCTGATTCATAATTTATCTTGTGAGCTAAATACTGCAGCAAAAGTGTGTCTCCATAGCGGGATCAATAACACAACCAAAAGTAGGGATACAATAAAATCCAACGGAGTCTAAAAACTAAAAACAAAATCACGGAGACATGTGTTGGCTGTAAAGCAGACATAACCTGTGGCCTTTGGTTACAGGAGAATCTCTGCACAGACTACACCTTCATGCTGCACATTCATGCCGTACACTTCATCACAAGTCTTCAGTAAACTGAATCACTTTGCTGTTGCTGTTTTTCAGAGAGCTCAGGTGAGGCTGTTATGAAGCTGTCACACTAGAAAGAGAACACCCAATGAGCAGCCTATCAATAATCCAAGTGCTCCTAGGATAGAGGACAGTTTTGAATATTCATGCCAGTGTAATGAATATTCTCAGAGCGATAAGCAGACAACAGCTCAAATGACACTCATTAGGCAGGCATCGAAAACACAACTAAGGCATATCAATGAAAAAGACAAAAGACATAGTGACGATGGGGAACTGACATACGCTGCAACAACTTTTTGTCAGTTTGAGTTCTGTCCTATGGAATCTTAAGTTTCCCTTTAAGATAACCATAAAGGGCTTGTCTGTGCTTATCTCTGTACTTTCTCTTGTTGGGCTCTAGTGTAAGCATCAGTCCAGGCTCCTCTTCATATTATGACAGGCTCTTCAAGCGCAAGTAACTACTAGATCTCAGATTACAAAACCTTATGAACGCCCCTGCAGTTGTTGTCATCAATATAGCTGGTTGCAATGCTGCCATTTTGACCATAGGAATGGTTCTGCCAAATTAAAGGAGTAAACAATCCAGTTCCAGTTAATCTGCTGTGCCTGATGTGCTTTGGTGGCAGGTTCCCATTTTATTAAAGCTGCTAAGTGGCAGCGGCTACGTTTAAGGTCATGTCTTTTCTACACAAAAGTTTAGGAAACCACATTGCTGTGAACAGGGGCAGGCTGGCCATTGGGAAGTTCGGGAAGAATCCCAAAACTGTCGGTCCATTCCAGGTCGAACCAGGTCAAAGTTCTTGTTTTTCAATTTCTAATGTCTCACAACACTGCTCAAAATAATTAAGAGAACCTTTAAATTACACATCGGATCTTAATGAACAAAATAGATGGAAGTTCAAAATGTTTACTGTACATTGTATAAGTCATTGAGAACAAAATTATGTAACAACGGTCAAAGGAAACCAAAATCACAAACTGATTGAGGGATGGATTCAAATTCACACCAAAAAACAACGCAAAAAAGCTGAAATCAAAGGCTGATCCAACTTGCATGAATTTCATCACAACTCCCAACAAAGTCTGGGCATGCTCCTGATGAGACAGCGGATGTTGTCCTGGGCGATCTCCTCCCAGACCTGGATCAGGGCATCAGTGAGCTCCTGGACAGTCTGTAGTGCTATTTGGTGGCCTTGGAGGCACAGATAGATTATGTACGAGAAGTTCTCAATTGGATTCAGGACTGAGGAATGTGAGGGACAGTCAATGGCATCTATGCCTTTCTCATCCAACTGCCCACGACCTCTGGCCACATGAGGCCAGGCATTGCCCTGCACCAGGAGGAACCCAGGGCACCCTGCACCAGTGTAAGGTCTGACAATGGCTCTGAGGATTTCATCTCAGTACCTAACAGCAATCAGGGTACTATAGGCTAGCATGTGGAGGTCTATGCGACCCTCCAAGGATGACCATCACTAACTCACCGCCAAACCAGTCATGCTGGATGATGCTGCAGGCAGCATAACGTTTACCACAGCATCTCCAGACCCCCCAGTATTGGAGGCAGCACGTGATTTTCGCGCAAAATGCAAATGGGAAATTCATGTCTGAAACTAGTAGTGCATCACCCTATCATGCTACACACCTCTGTGAAGCTATGAGGTCAGCTAGAAGCTCAAACCAACCATTTTTATCCACACCAAATACCTATCAAACACCAAGAATCTAAATGAGCCTATATCACAATATAATTCGCTCTGAAATCACTGTACATGGCTGCAGTTATAAGAATCCAGTTATCGCTAATCACAACGTATCCTCATGTCCAACATCTCAAACCAAAGCTAATCTCCCCCTGAGATCAGATGTATAGCTCACATCACTCAAATCACCAAAATTACAGACTAATTAGCTTGATAAAAGTAACAACAAATGAGTGTTTTCGGCGTTTCCAGTCCAAAAGTCATCTGATTTGTTACTAAAAATATCTCGGCTTTGGAACACCCGGTCTTTCTTGCGATCTGGTAGCTGAATCGTAGTAGCTACACATAGACATCCAGGGTATCAAATGACAGGTCTGCTCGATCAATTGATGCCCCCCGTTCCGTTCTCAAGCTATATTCCTGTAAATCATGGGAGTGCTTTTGGTCATAGGAATGTTTGACAATATTCACTGTTTTTATCAATATTTTAATGTTTTGGAAGCTTTATGTTATTTGGAATGTGGCTTATGGACAGAAGTAGTGTTTTAAAGATAAATCTCAATGAAAGTAAACATTTAAACAGTAAATATTGCCAAAATATGGACATTTGCCTGGTATATTTTAAAATATTGTATGATAACTGTTGTATTTTAGTTTATTTTCATCAAATTTACAGTTACAATTGCATTCCAGGTGTATTAGAAGATATTCAG
Organism: Micropterus dolomieu; assembly: GCF_021292245.1. Lineage (NCBI taxonomy): Eukaryota > Metazoa > Chordata > Actinopteri > Centrarchiformes > Centrarchidae > Micropterus > Micropterus dolomieu. The sequence continues at coordinate 636,683 of NC_060153.1, read as the reverse complement.
TTGCATTATATTATATCTATTTGATGATGGCATTGATGGTTTATTGCATTAAAAATATACCTTTTTTTACCAGACGAGGATGAAAAATATCATATTTTTCTTTATTGCATCTCCATTTAGTCTGTAATGGTAAAATAAATATGTTATTTTATGGATGGATTCAATGGATTTATATTTCTTAGTTTCTGACTGGAATTATGCATCTAGGCCAAATGGTTGATGAGTTATTCCTGATTCATTTTAGGTATGTTATTTTAGGCGTTTTTCCTGGAAAAAGGTGGCAGTGCCCAACAGGCTAGAGTACGTCGGAACCTCATGCCCACCTCATGGAGTCTGTTTCTAACAGTGTGGTCAGAAACATACACACCAGTAGCCAGTTGGAGGTCATTTTGTTGCTGATACCGGTCCCGCTGCGGGGTTGATGCTCTTCTTAAGCCCTGTCCAGCTTTCCTCTCTTGTATTAAATGCTTAAAAGGCAGGAAACCGATAATCAAATGGCTCCAGAAATATATGATCAGTGAAAGAGTACAGTGAAAGAGACTGATGGGAAAAATAGAAGTGGGGATAGTTGAGAAGTGCAATAGTTTCATTTACGAGAGACCTAACGTGAATGAAGGAGAAGGGCAAATGAGATTGATACTCTATAAGAGGTTGATGGCGGGTAAGAGGAAAAAAATAATCAATTAACAGCTATGCGTAGTGGGTGATAAAAGATTAAATAAGATATACTATAAAGGAGGTTGATAAAAGAAAGAGGCAAAAGGCAAGTTTAGCTTTCCAGAAAAAGAGGAAGAATGAGGGAGACAAGTTAATTGTAGGAGGTTGATTGTAGGAAAAAGCTGTTTGATTGGTGAACCTTTTCTTGGAAGTTGTCAGTACCCACTTGGTCATCATTTTCCCCATTTGTAGCTCTTATTTAACTGTAAATTGTATTAAGGTGAACATGACATACACTTGGGAGAAAGAGAGACAGAGAAAGATAGATGGGTTATGTTGTAATTAAGATGACAGAAAGAAGAGGGACCAGTGGGAATGCTCCCACCATCCAAGGTCTGAGGGTCTGGGCTTGATGTGTGACGGCGATCCTCTGTCTCATTACTGGGCAAGATAAAGAGTTCAGGTGACAGGGTTTGAGGTTCGATGTCAATTGGAGGATGGATTTGGTATTGTAAAGAAAGAAAGGGCAGACGTATACTCATAGTTTCCCAAGACATTGAATGACAAGTTTTGAGGAAGACAGCGTGTGGCTAATTAAGTATAGAAGAATATTTACCCCCCTGATTCTTGATTCTCCCTCAGTCTTTCAAACCTTGTCTGATTTATCAAGTACAGCTTACATTTTTAATGACAATAATGTATGCATACTCTGTGTACTCATATTCATGCAGCATAAAATCCAATTAGTGTCTTGGAAGTTTTTTTGCATCCTAAGTGGTTCAGTTCTGCTTATTTTTGTTTACAGCAGTAATACCCAAAAGGAACAGTCATCTTTTGTGGTTCTAAGTACAACAATGATCCAGACTTATTTCTTACTGAAGTACTGCTGAAGGTATTTATGATTGCACTCACTGAAAATGTATTCCAATACCCTGAACAGGATAAGTAGCTCAGACACTGATGGAATAATGAGTTGAAATGTAGGTTGCAAGTGTGTGAGCAAATAATTTAAAAATGAGGGGGTAGAAAAATATATTTAACTTCGAGGCAGTAAGTGAAATCTCCTACTTTTGTTACTGTGGCAGAAACACGCTTTTGATTAAACAGACTGTTCCAGTAAAACATCCAGGCAAATGATATTTCACATATTATATACTAACATTGTCATACATTGACAACTGAGTTTGTCACTTTCTGTTTCCCCTTGCACTGTGTGTGCATTACTGGTTAATTACTCACTCGTTGTCACTAGAGGTGGGGGAGTCGCAAATTCGAAGACTTGAGACTAGCTTGACTAAAACAGACTAAAGATTAAAACAGACTTATTATCGTTAAAGATGAACGAAATAACAAAAACTAGATGTGAAAAAACATTGTTGTTAACTGAAATAAAAAGAAAAACAAGACTACAAAAAAACGATAACTGAAACTCTATTGTCTCTATTAGGTTTCTAAAATAAACTAAAATGAAAGAGTAAATGTCAGTAAGCCTAAATTATGAGTGGATATGAAGCCGGTGGACCTGACGTTGCGAGGTAGTTGGTCTGGCTGGACCGGCAGTTCAGCGGCGCGGGCAGTGATTAGCCGATAGTCACCTGTTGGTGAGCTGCGGGTGTGTTATGCTTTTCTCCTCCGCATGAAGAGCTAGCACGCTGCGTGTCGTGTGGCTGCCCTGCCACAATTGCTTTATCTGTTAAGCCTGGGTTCAGGGCAGCGTCTGGGGGGCATCCGCTGTTACGAGGAAAGCCCCATGTAATGTTAAGCTAACTTAGTTGGGGAGACAGCTGCCGAGTTAGTGCGATTTGAACATGATTTTTATTATCTTTTATTCATTGGCCTCCATGGGTACAAAATAATATGAATGCAACAACTTTATAGAGTTGTGTTTTGTTTAGTTGAGTCACAGACAAAGAAGAAGGCGAAGACTAAAACTAACACTGAAGCTAATAAAAACTAAACTAAAACTAAGCATTTTCAAAAAATAATGAACTAAAGTAAACTAGCAAACTCACGTTAAAAACTTATTAAAACTAAACTGAATTGAAGTCAAAACGAAATAAAAATAAAAACTAATGAAAAATCCAAAACTATAAAAACCTTGGTCTCTCCAGAACCCATAAAGGAAGGTAATGTTAGGTGACTGTATCTTTTTAGCTAACTTTTAGGCTGGTTGAGAGCATAGAAAGCTAGCGTTAAGTTTAAGCTAACGCTACACCCAGTTGCAAATTTAGTAGGAACACAGAGCTAAAGCAAATGCAGTCTACTACACTAGTTCTGTAATAAATTTTAGCTTCATTAATGTTATAATATTCAGTATTGGTTTAAACTATTTTTGAGAGCTATTGATTCAACTGTGGCTAGGTTAATTGGTGTCTCCAAAAAAATAAATAATTGTCCTTAGGTGTGGATGTGAGTGTGACTGGTTGTCTGTCTATGTGTGGCCCTGCGATGGACTGGCGGCCTTTCGCCCAATGTCAGCTGGGATAGGCTCCAGCCCCCCGCGACCCCGTACGCAGGATAAGCAGTTGACGATGGATGGATGGATGGATGGATGGATGGATGATTCAACTGTGTGCTCATTTTGTTTAGCTGCAGTTTGGTGCTTTTGTAAATATATGTTAAAACCTCTAGACATTCCCGGTGGTAACAGGTCCTTATGACAGCTTTCGGTATGTGCCCACAACTGCTATGTTAAGTCCATACTCATATGATACACCATTTGAAAGCAAAGATTCTTGTAATTCGACCAATGCAAATAAATTCAAGATATAGTCACCACAGCGGGTACCTTCAGTGCTTCTGTCACAGTCACAGTAACTTGCGACTTGCTTGAGACTTGAAGGTTAAGACTTGAGACTTGCTTGTGACTTGTGTGATAGTCATGTGTGATTTACTACCAACTCTGGTTGTCACTATGAACTAACAGGTTAAGGTTTTTAATAGTTTGATAGACATTAGGTTGTTTACTTAAACATGTATGTGATGCAATTAGATCTAGCAAGTCATAATCTCAGTGTCAGGCCAAACATTGTCGTGTTTTGTTCTCTGAGCACATCAAAGCCATCTAAAAAACAGTAAATCTAAAAAGTCCGGATGAGAAGAAGAATGAAGAGTTTTCCTGCTGTACTCCACTGTACTCCTGCCGCAGGATGCTTTCACATAAAGCTGCACGATTTGGAGAAAAAAGTCATATTGCGATTACTGTGGAAAATATTGCGATTTGCGATTGTGGTTTAATGGAACAAAATGGTGCTATGAGTCAACTTACTTGATTATCAAGACAACTGCACAAAATACTGACATTTTGACTGACATCATGTGTATTTCTCAGCTTGAACAAAGTTAAACGAACATAAGTAGAAATACAGTTTTTTTGCCACCAGTCCAAAGATACTGATTTTGCCACATTGTAAACAGATGAGAAACTAGTATAAATGAGTAGTAACATTTAATAAAGCCAGCAAGCCAAACCCAAACCCTCCTCATCTTTTTCACATTTTTTCTCTGTCTTACCTCTTCAGCTGCTGGCAACACATCTCTGTCTCTGTCACAGAGCAACACATATTTCTCTTGATGCTCCAGTGCGAGTCCAACTATGTTTTGAACGATTAGCAGCGGGGCGGGGAGGGAGATTACAGTAGTTTCTTGTCTTAAATGTTACTGGCACACTGCTCATAAATCATTTTTCTGGTTTGCATATAGCTGTTGTTAGGGGCATAAACGAGAGCCCAGTGTGGGCGGGGATATTGAGCAGACTGGAGTGCAAACAGAGATTAGAGTGTCACATGTACGGCACACTTTTTTTGAAATTAAATTAAATCTCACCCTTTTTGCAGTTATGTAATCTCACATGATGACATTGTGATTGCGATTAGATTAATCGTGCAGCCTTACTTTCACCTACTCTGAACAAATCCTTTGTGGGAGGGAACCATGTCTTGTCTGTGGGTAGTAAACCTATTTCAAATCCGTTTAAAGGATTGTGCACTTTTTCATTGTTTAATTTTTTACAGCTGAGCCCTATGTGCAGCACACAAACAGATGCAAATATTATAAAAACAGATATAAATATATATAATTAAATTTACAAAAACTTACACAAAATTTACAGGTAACAATTACATTCCACGGTGATGTGTTCATGCTACATTGCTTTAAATTGTCCTGTAGAAACCAAGACATCTAGATTAAACTTTTCCTGTGATTTGTTCCAAGAATGAGCAGCATTATATTTAAAGGCAGTTTTCCCTAGCTTAGAATGAGCCAGAGGAATCTCTAAGACTAACCAATCTCTGGAACGAGTCTGATTACTGCCGACTTTCCAATTTATTTTAGAAGTTAGATAGCTGGGAGGTTTATGCATTATAACCATATAGACAAATAATAGCCAGTGCCTGCTTCTCCTGGTGACCAAAGGATCGCACCCCACTAGAGAGTACAGTAGACAGTGGTGTGTGTTTAAATTGGCACCCATAATAAACTGCAAGGCAGCATGATAAACCGATGCTACTTACTGGTGCGCTAACTTCTTAATGTACTTGCTACAGTGCTAACTTCTGACAAATACACTGCGTTCCTTGTGAGTGTTCCAGTTGAAAGCTTTTTGTGTGATTGTGAAGTAGGAAATGTTTGGTTTTTATTAGCACTAACATAATACAGCACAGATACAGCATTAGAGGACTGAAAAGTGAGACTGATATCATTAAGATACAATCAGAACTTTTTTGCCACTGAGAGTCATTGTGAGTGGGTGTGCAGGGCCTTGTTGGTGAAGCGAGCTGCGTGAGGTTTTGGTCCTGATGGTCCCTACTTTATTTACTTACATGAGTATTTTCACTTATTTTGCCCAAATAGACTCTCTCAGAAATATGTGAACTGGAGGTGCAGCAGTTGGTGTACTGGCAGAAGAGCAGAGGGGAAAGAACCCAGCCTTGAGAGGAATAGGTGTTCATGGTCTGAGAGTCTGAGAGACATGTTTTCTCAGCTTCACATGCTGCCTCCTGTCAGACTGAAAGTTTATGATCCACCTGCAGGTGGGGTCAGTCACATTTAGGCAGACGAGGACAAAAATTATGCCTTGGCACTGTAGCCACACCAGCCCAGATTACCACGCCCACACATCCCTACCCATGAAGACACTCATTCAGCACTTACATTTGTACAGTATACAGATGGTGAAATAATATAAGCAGTATAGTATGTAACAGATATTTAAACATTTATTGTATGTGACTGGCAAACAATTCTTACTACTTTTTGAAGAGCACACATTTATAACAAATACAAATTAACAAATTTACACATACAGTAAAAACTATACTGTAGAGTTAATTACAATCTCTTGCTACCTCTACCACACTTCTCCATGTCTCTGCTAGGCCTATAGTAGCATCCGTCCTAACAACACTGGTACTAGAGGACCAGGGGGTCTCATCCTAGTTAATGAACACACCATAGGATGTAAACATGCAGCAAAATGTTTTCTCACTGACTGCTCTCAACACTGAACATACGCTAGTTTTGAATAGATGCAGAGAAGAAGAAGTAAGCCATTGGTTTATTATAACTAACTATTGCATGAGTGCCTGTAATATAAGCCTATGTTCCACTCAACCTAAAGACTAATAACATAATGTAGACTATGTATGCACATATTCAATGTTTATTTTAATATATGACTAACTTGTGTTCAAAGTAAAGTTCACTACAAATGTCTACTGTTGTAGATGGCTATTGCTATAGGTTTTTGACATGTTAGACTACATGGCAAGTAGTCTACAGCAGTCCGTTTACCCTAAATCCCACCTTATCTGCTGATATTTCAGTCATGAGATTTAGTAACAGGCTAGCTAACACCTGTAACCAGTTATCATGAAGCAATGACAATTTAAAACAGGCAACTGTCAAAAAAAATACTGGAGCTAACATGCATAAGTAGCTTGAACTGCATGAAAACAACTTGAGCTTGAGTTTTCTTCTTACCCCACTACTGCCCGCTGTAGCTTCAGCAGACGAAATTAAATCTTTAGAAAACAGCTGATTTGGCACATTTGGCAGCTGCGGACTTAAGAGCCCTTTTTTGTTTTTGTTTTTTTAAATTTATTTTGCTTTCTCTAACTTTTCAGTATCGCCTTTTTTTTTTATCTAGCTATGGTTTTCTGTTCTGACAATACTGACAATCAGCTCAGTGTTGCACTCTTTCTGATGACGTGTTTGATTTTCACTGAAGGTCCCAATTTGAATAACCTCAGATTGGGTCGTTTCTGACTGGGCCAAAAAAAAACAACAATATTTTATTTCATGAAAATGTTAAAGATTATTACTCTCGTCCCTAGTTTATTTACTTACACAGGTATATTCACTTATTTTGCCCAGTTAGACTCTCTCAGGACTATATGGCCATGTACTGTAAAGAGTAGTGCAAGGTTACAGTACAACATTCATTCAGCCAGTGTTTTCTTCAGTGATATAAAAGGGAACACTTTCAAGCCACAGTAAGGCTGAAAGTGATCTCAGGGTGCTTTATGAGGGGCTTGCTGTCTCCTTCCCTTCCTCCTTCCACTCTGTTGATTTTTCTTTTTTCCATATCCGGCTTGCAGACATATTTGTGAGCCTGGCACACTAATTAAGGAGTAAAGTGTCATTTTGATTTGGCTATCAAGCTAATTAGGACAAAACCTCATCCAGTACAAGTGCTCATCAGCATCTTGCGGTCCAATTATCAACTGGAAAGAGGAATTTATTTCTGAGAGTTTGTGGGCGTGCATTTCTTTGTATGCATATTGATTTTGTATGCATCAGTGCATATTTGTGTAACTACAAAAACTACAAATCCTTTTCTGGGCTCTCTTATGTATTCAATCCCTCACCATCCCTTCCTCTATTCTTCTATCATTCTCTCAGCTGCTTCTGTTCCCTTTAGTGGCCACATACTGCAGCTCTCGGCTGTCACGCATAACCTGGCTTATCGCTGATGTCAGTCATCACTTTCAGAAGCACAAATCTGATTGTTGAAAGCAACACTGAGCCCTGGTTTTCATGGTGGTTTGAAAGACCATCCTGTGTCTGTAGTGCAGCTGTGTGCGTCAGTAGCCTCTTCCAGCAGCAGAAGAAAACACTACTTGTTTCTTCACCCATGAAAGAACAAACAATAAGTACAGCTATCTCAAATCTTGACAGTGAAGCTTCAAAATAGGGTGGCTGCAGATACATAAAATGTGCCTGGGGGAAGTGAGAAAGTTAAAGTTACTCTGCTAAAGAGCTGTAAGAGAGATAGTTCTGTAAAAATTAAAACCAAACACTTCCTGGATCCATAAAGATAGAAAGAATAGCACTGATCGAAGCAGACAGTGGAAATGCAGCAGATTTTCCTCTATGAACGCTCTCTTCAAGTAGAGTAATAGGATATGATGGCTGAACTTAAGATGCACTTATGCTTGGCACTGCATGCTAATACAGCCATTCTGACATCCAACCACTAAGTGACCCTCTAATACCATACAGTATGTTCATGAAGACCCATGTGCTGGGAAGAGTGGAATACAGTAGGCTTTGTGTAGCAGTTTATTGAGTGTAATAAAGGAGACGCAAATGAGTGGCTTGGAGGCTCTGTGAGTAGAATTTTTCACATTATTGAAAATACATACACATGCAAATACACACGGAAAGACAATATTTGTATTAGGTACAGACAGCAACACTTTCCCTTTCAAATCCACTCTGTCAGATTAATCCACACAACGTGACTGTGACAGAAATGAGCACCACGTTATATCATAATATTAGTTGGAACATCATAATTGGCTTAACTTCACTCTACAATGCAGATCCAGACACCCACAAAATTTGAAATTGTAGTCTAAATGATAATGACTTAAATTTTGTCTTACATAGACATTCACTCCTTACAGAGGAGCAATATCTTAAAAAGCTGTCTTTTTGATGTGTAAATATGGTTCATGCAAGTGTATTAACGCAAATGACAACACCTGCCGGCACAAACGCGAAACCCCAGTGAAGATACTCAATGTGCACTCTTAAGAACTGTTAGAGGTAAGAGAGATCAGCTCTCAAGTGTGCAATATAAGGCTAATCAGACCTTTCCATGACCACAGTATAGTATGTTTCCAATAGTAATCCTGTCTAAATGAACAGGTGGCAGAGTTTCATAAATACGTCTATGCATACAGTGCTCCTTAATGTTCAGCTAGAGCTTCGTCAAACCGGTCTACTATTATTGTGAAATTGATCTTGCAAAGCTAGAAATGTATGCATTCCTGTACTTGTGTGGATCTTGTTTCTGGCCACTCTGAAAAATGCACGACCCTGATGTCTGGTGTGTCCAGTTACAGCTTGCTATTCAAAAATGATCGGCAAGCGAAACCTGGAGCTATGCTGATGGGGTCTTGACAGTATTTTTCAACAGCAGCTATCACACTTTTCCAATCATTCTGAAGTCAAAAAGGGTCTGTAAAAACATTGACATGAGTTCAGGAAAGGTATTTAGACTGAAATACTGTTAGCAGTATTCAAAGGTTAGCTTGTTGATGATTTTGAGTAATTTCCACTGCCAAAAGTCAATTAAAGGTCCAGTGTGTAATATTTCTGAGAATCTATTGACAGAAATACAATATAAGATTCATGACTATGTTTTTATTTGTGTATAAAGACCTTACATAATGAACTGTTTTTATTACCTTAGAAGGAACCATTTCTATCTACATAACAGCGGGTCCCTCTTACATGGACGTTGCCATGTTTCTGCAGTAGCCGAAAAGGGACAAACTTCTCTACAAAGCACATTTCGTCACCATGTTCTTCTTCTTCTGGGTCAATATCACTATAAAGTGCCTTTGAGACTTCATAATTCCCAAAAGAGATTTTCCATTTAATTTCACATATTTTATTAAGCAGATCTTATTTAGTTAGAAATGCATGTTGGTCAAGCTCCTGCACTTTTTCTAAATTTATTGCAAGCATACAAAGTATGAACAAAACACAAATTATGTCCACCCTGTCATCTGTGATATTTGCAGTTTCTTTTCTAAATAAAATCTAACAATAAACACATCTGGTCAAAATTTCATACAATACTATTTGGTCAATACTATTTTGTTCATAAATAAATCATACAAAGATTTTATAATATGAGAAAATAATTTGTTTATTTTCATAAAACGTGGAAATGACAGGGTGGACAACGGCATGACAAGAGGGATTAATTAATAATGGCTTTAACTAGTAATTTTAACAGACTGAATGATTTATTTGAAAATGTTATTGTTTTCGTATAATTTTGGGGATACAATCAATTCTCTATGTCACTGTCATTGCTCTTCCAAATATTTCAATATTCCAATATTACACAAATTTTATATTTGCGCATCTGTATTTTTTCAAAAAGGTAATGAAACCTATTGTATACGACTATATGTTTAGATTGCAGTCTGTTGTTTTAATTACATAGAAAAAAGTTTGTAAAATATCCCTAAATCTTGATTATCAGAAAGCCTGTTGGTACCAATATTACGAAACAAACTCCATATTACCCACTCCTGCTACATTAAAGTAAAGCATATATGTTTGTAAGAACTGGTGTAATATGTTTAGAATCATAAGAATATGGGGAAACTAAGAACATGTCCTCCATGTAATGTACCATGTCCACCTTGTCATAGAAAGATTGATGACAGGGTGGACCATAACAGGGTAGACATTTTTTCACTAAAGATAGCATTGAATGAGCACATGGTGGACCCTCAGTTAGCAAGTGATTCATTTTGAAGGTGACTGTGTACTGTTTAGCAAATATATTTTGAATTTCTAATAACTTTATTCTAATAATTAATATTTCACTATGACAGGGTGGACATGTTAAACTTGACAACATACAACTACAAACACAATATGATGAAAATTAAGAAATATAAAAGTAGAATTTTTTTGTACTTGCAGCAATTGTTTCAACCTCCATTGAACAAAGAAAAATTTCTGGTGATGATGTCATTAAATACATTGGCCTGTTTCTTAAAGAGGCAGTTACCCGACAATGACAGGGTGGACAGCAATTTCAGGGACACATACAAAATGTTTAATGTTATAATGAAAATTAAAATTATCAAAATGACTTGTTTTATGAACAAATTTGTTAAGGACCATAATTACATATGAAAACTATTTTAATTTTGTGTAATCAATCCACTTATTACCCTCATTGAAGTTAGCAGAGCAGCACCTGGGACAAGCAAAAACCACAAGCACCCAATCAAAGAAAATGGTATAAAATGAGAGACTAATCATTGTACTGATGTGTGTGTGTGTAAATGTTTGGTCATTTATAATAAAACCTCAGAATCCAATTAATTATATAACCTCACTGCTAGATGCCACTAAATCTTAAACACTTAACTTAACGTAACTCAGTTATGTCCAGCTCTATTAACTCAACCTACTCTGAAGTTATTTATTAGAATATGGTTAGATTGATAGATGTGATTAATTTTAATGTGTTTCTATGGACGATGTTTTTAAGTTATGGCTTGCCATCCTGTACTATATTTAAAATATTTTTGTGGATTTCTTTCTTTTCAAATCTTTTTATTTATTTTACTCTTTAATCTTTTTACTCTTTAGTAAGAAGAGTATATACAGTTGAACAACAATCAAGTCAAGAACATGGATATGAAACTCCCATATCCTTCCAATCCCTATCCCATCCCATTCCTATTAAACCCACCCACAGCCCCTCGCTGCTTGCATAGCCGCACACTAAACAAAAACAAACCCAAAGCAATGAGTAACCTAACAAAAAAAACAATAAAAAAAAACAGCAGGCATCTAGCTATCCTGTGGCAGGCTTATCCAGATATTCAATAAAGGGCCTCTAGGTGCTGTCGAAAGATGGGTCTACAAGTGAAAATGTGAGGGGAAATAAATGTTTTTTGAACACCGGGGCTAGGGCTGAGGGCTTTTCCAGTCCAAAATGTTTACAAAACTGTATCCAGATCTTAAGTGAGTGGGTTTTAAGTGAGTTTTGTGAGATATCATGAATTTTGAGTGGGAATGCTTAGATGACCCCATCTTCATTCGTACCCATAAAGGGCCAATTTCACTGTTCCTATCAATTCAGCAATGTATCTTATCAGTGTTACAGGCCCAATAATATAGGATAAAATTGGGCAATGCCATGGCCCCTGTTTTTGGGGAGCTGCAGGACAGCTTTCTTAATAAGTGGGGGCTTACCAACCCATATAAACGATGACAGCATCTGGTGCAATTGAAGTAGGCGTCTTAATATGGATTGGGATGTGCTGGAATAAGTACAAAAATTTGGGTAGAAGCAATATTTTTAAGGTTATTGCAGCCAACTATGGACAAAGGTAGCGCGGAACAGCAAGCTATGTCTAATTTACATTTATCAATAAGAAGGTGAAAATTCAGAAACGACAGTCCCCTGTGGTGTTTTTATTCTGGGGATTAGTCTGGAGAGTGATTCCGCCCTGGCCTGGTGGGCATGAAGCTTACCTGCCCCCCCCCCCATTTCGAAGTAACATTTCTATTGTAATAGCTATCTTTCTGTTTCTGTTGACAAAAGGTCCAACTCAGTCTGAAGCTTGCCTCCTAAGATCACATGATGGCTGTCTACATCGGGCACGAAAAAGATTGCTGATGATGAATTTGTCATCATCCCAAACTGGTTCGTAAACACTAAAATCATCAGGATATTAAACAACTTGCCAGAGATGACCATGAAGTGACCCTCTGGGTCCTCAATAGACTTTGAGGGTTCTAATATTACATTTTCACTTATGATGATAGTCGCCCCTCTTGCCCTCTCAGAATATCTCGAGTTTAATACATGGTTCATTCACAATATGCAAGATGGGTTTGAGATGGGTCTCCTGGAGGAAAATAATATCCCTGTTAAGCTGTTGCAAGTCTGCTATTACTTTACCCCTTTTAAGGACTCCATTGACAACCCTGAAACATTGGCCATCACACTGCGTTACAGGAAAGGTCCATTCCGCAATGCCTGAACCAAGGGGGCTGCGCAATGGGGGAGGGGGGGACAGAAATGCAGAAAAATAAAAGGATGAGGAGAAACAACGAACAAAGAAAAGGGACACAACAAAAGGAATAGGCATACATAAAGTGCAAGCCTAGTCCTAATCTAAACATTGTGTAGCTTCCTGTTTTTATTCTCTAATCTCTCACAGTTTCCATGGCTCATATTCCAACCCTTACAGAAATGTAGACAATAATTACATAGAAATTAAAATAGCCTAAACTGGCCACCAAAAACGCCTGTGACCTGAGTAAGGCTATCCAACCAAGGTCTCGATCCAGATCAGCCTACCTGGCCACCAAATGAACACATGGTGATAAAAAGGGTATTAGCAGAAACAATAAGAACCACATTATTACCGCTATCACCATAATTAAGTACTGACAAGAGGTTAACAAATAAGAGCACATGGTGGACCCTCAGTTTTATTATTATTATTAATAAAAAAAAATAATAATAATAGTATTAACTAAGACACAAAATACAGTCTGAAAGGGTCAAAGTAAATTAGACAGGTCCACTATGGGTCCATGAGGTTAAACAATGGATGACCTAATACTTTCACCATGTCCATGCTGGTGCAAGTAACTAACTAATGTAAACAAGGGAGAGGCCAACAAACTCCGCTAAGTGCAATGAAGAAAGGGGCATATGGAACTGTGGCATCCATAAACCGTACAATAAAAGCATGAACAAGAACATGAACTTAAGTACTGGGTTACCGTAGCCCGAGACACAATACAGTAACAGCACCCTTAAAATTGTGTAGGTCATGCTTGTTTTCATGAGTCAGAATGCAAAAGATAATACATTTAAAACTGAATCTAATTCAGTTGCAGATTTATCTCTGGTGTTACTCCTACCTTTACAGAAAGCATTCTCTATCAAACAAAACAGTCTCTACATTTACGTCAAGTGGATAGTCACCATCTGTGTCATCCTGTTCTCTGCATCTTAACCTTGTCCTTCCCTCTTCATCTGTGTCCACACTTTGATCTCCCTCTTCCATGTGTTTCTCGACTACTCCCAATCTCCATCTCAAACTCATTTTCTTGAATCTGTTCCTCTCAAGTTAATGTTTTCATTTTCGTTTTCTTTCTCTCTCTGTTTATCTCTCTCTCGCACACCTTTTGATTCCACACAAATTCTCCCCTGCTGTACATAGAAACTCAAACACAATACCATATGATTCTATCTCAACATGATCACGCATCCATCTACCCGTGCCTCCATTCATCCATCCATCCATCTTCCATCCCTGTGGTGAGCCAAGCATCTGTTTACCCATCCATCTCAGAAGCATATTAAGTCTCCGTGTATCTCGTCATTTTCCATATTTACAATTCAGTCACCCACGCGTCCGTCTGTTCAGCCACCTTTCAAGGGCTTGCCTGCCTGTACACACACACAAAGTACACTCACATAAAAGCACAGGCACTTGTACATAATTGAAGTCACACACACATCCATATTTCCACAGACGTTTCATCACATTCACTGAAACTACAACTACATCAAAACATAAACACATACAACATAGTTCTGTGTTACTGCTTAACACACATGCAATCTACATTGATCTCAATCTGCACACTCAAACTGAGACCAGAGCTTCCATCTGTTAGACCGATAGTTAAGTATTGAAACTCAAGATTCTATGAATATAGGCACAGCCCCCTAAGGCTATCGCTAGTGGGCTTATCCGTTGCGCGCATGCGCAGCACTGAAGAGCTTTGTCTACGCCCACCAGCAGGATAGGCCACAACCACGGTCTCCCCCTGTGTATAAGTAGCTGTGAGGCCTGACCCAGATAGCTTTTTCTTCAACCACGGAGAGAGCCAGTGAGGCCCATAGCTTAGAGGGCTGCACCTACAGTGGGGGGAAAAAGTATTTGACCCCTTGCTGATTTTGCAGGTTTGCCCACTTACAAAGAATGCAACGATCTATAATTTTAATCATATGTACATTCTAACAGTGAAAGACAGAATCCCAAAGAAAATTCCAGAAAATCACATCATATGAATTTATAAAAATTGATAAC
>NC_060153.1:576518-621901 GCF_021292245.1 Micropterus dolomieu | reverse complement strand
TGTATCTCGTCATTTTCCATATTTACAATTCAGTCACCCACGCGTCCGTCTGTTCAGCCACCTTTCAAGGGCTTGCCTGCCTGTACACACACACAAAGTACACTCACATAAAAGCACAGGCACTTGTACATAATTGAAGTCACACACACATCCATATTTCCACAGACGTTTCATCACATTCACTGAAACTACAACTACATCAAAACATAAACACATACAACATAGTTCTGTGTTACTGCTTAACACACATGCAATCTACATTGATCTCAATCTGCACACTCAAACTGAGACCAGAGCTTCCATCTGTTAGACCGATAGTTAAGTATTGAAACTCAAGATTCTATGAGTATAGGCACAGCCCCCTAAGGCTATCGCTAGTGGGCTTATCCGTTGCGCGCATGCGCAGCACTGAAGAGCTTTGTCTACGCCCACCAGCGGGATAGGCCACAACCACGGTCTCCCCCTGTGTATAAGTAGCTGTGAGGCCTGACCCAGATAGCTTTTTCTTCAACCACGGAGAGAGCCAGTGAGGCCCATAGCTTAGAGGGCTGCACCTATACCCATTGAATAGAGTTACAATACGTAACTATCATTCTTTTTTGTATAGGCTTCACTCTCTAAGGCTATCGCTAGGGGGATAGAGGCAAAGCAGGATTAGTCTGCACTTCAATGGTACGGTAAATCCAAGCACAGACACACCTGCGCACCACACATGACATAGTAGAATATCACATACCGTACAACTTTGATTATTAGCCTGGGCTCTTTTTTTGCTAAAATCACTGAATTGACGCTGCCTTTATTTGGGACAGGTGTCCATATGGGACAGGCCTTTAATTCATAACAAAAATTATCCAATAATATCAAATACATGTCATTCATTTGATCTAGATCTGACAGATGGCTTATGCGCATTTATTTTGAAGGCAGCTATGTAACAAAAATAACAACGGGGTGCAGGATGTGAGAAGGGTGGATGAAGTTAGCAGACAGAGGACAATGGACTTCACATGAGAGGATTCACAACTTGGATTCATTTTTATAAAAAGCTGTTATGATTCTTTTGATCGGTGGACTTAACGAGCAGACTTGATGAGCGCTTCAAAGGTAACGTGAGTCGGCACTCATCTCTTGTACTATGCAGGTTACACCGGTAAATCTATAAGAATTGTACTTTGGGGCTTGTTGTTAACATTAAATTAACTTAATGATTGAATTGTGGAGAATATAACCGATCTAACGATGTTTAGCATGTTCTATTGATCGTCAGTTTAATCATTAATATTTGTGTAACGTATATAACGATCTAAGCAGCTTGGAAGCAGCTACATCCAAAGAACGTATATAAAAACCAGACCAGGTGTTTAACGGGGCTCAAACCTGTCTCAAAACCAGAATTGGTGAAAAATACATAATGCCTTAATTTTGATTATTTATGCGCCTGTTAATATACACAATTACATTGGGTCATAACAATTGATTGATGCCTTTATAATGTTTGATGCTTATGTGTGATTGTCTGATTGCGTCACTGTTTTATTGTTGCTTTTGTTATTACACTTATTATTGTTATTATTTTTTATCATTGTAAAGCAACTTGCTCTGTGAAAGGTGCTATATTAAGTAAATTTGACTTACTTACCAGCGTTTATTTGTCAAAATGTGTTCCCACATCAGGTCAGTAAATATGGTAGGGATTCACTATTAATTGACGTTTTACAGTATTCTCCATGCCTATAGGGCTGGAGATGAAGAAGGGAGCACAACAGCTGTATAAAGTGCACTGTAACAGTACAGGTGCAGAAAGAGCAGGGCTAACACAAGTAACAGGTCTCCCCACACCATCCGGTGAAGGGGAGGCGCACCACACGCACACAGATGATGATCACTTGGACAGAACACTCAGTACAGAGTGAGCCGTGAAAAACGAGAGACATTCCACAGATAAAAGTGGACGAAACAGCACGGGTCATGCGGCTGTGCAACATACAGAGGAAGAGATGCCTCTCGTGGAGTGCGCACAGATGCCCTCTGGGGAAGCCGTGAAGCCTTTGTAAAGCCACCGATATGGCTTCACAAAGCCAATGAGACAGGCTGTGCTGACAGAGTGAGAGCCAGAGACTGTTCTCTGTGGTGCACAAACAGGTGCTGAGAACGGTGCCAGGCAGCCATGCGTGCAACATAACATGACGTGCACTGGACAGAGATGGAGAGAATCTTCTTCATCTGACTTGTGAGGAGTAGGGAAGGAGCCAGCCAGAGTCATAACCCTTGGGTTATTAGTTTCCAGGGGTTCGAAGGAGCCTTGGATAGGGAGTGTAAAACCAGTGCCAGGTCCAACTGAAAAGCAGCAGGGCATGCTACAGGCCTGTGCCTGTGCACACCCTTCAGGAAACGCTTCACCAGTGGTTGAGCAAACACTCTCCTATTGCTCCTACCTAGCGTGTGGCGATCTGGCGATTTATCAAGGCTGTATGGTACGTAGGAGGCCCAGGGGGACCACAGACCATTCTCATCTCAGGGTGTCCAATATCAACGCTTTCTGAAAAGGTGACAAAGCATAGTCATTTGACACTAAAGGTACCTTTCAGCGTCAGTATGAAATGCCCCGGATGCGTCTGTATGAGACTCTCTGGAGCGTCTTTCACAGACTGAAAGTGCTAGCTAGTGCTAGCTAGCTATGTCCGTGTTAGGTGTTGACAGCCCCACGAAACCCGTTAGCATTACCATAACCATCACAATTGTTTGTGCCTAAACCTAAGTCAGTGACTTTATGCATGTTGACTGGCTGCGAGGTACAGCTCTCCTTTATGTTGCTGCGACATAGCAAACTGTGGCGTTACGCTTAGGGGTACCTTTACCATCAAATAATTACACTTCGTCACGCTGTCTGAAAGTGTCGGTAATGACGCACTGAGATGAGAACGCGAAAGGGACCACCACGTGAGCGGCTAACATCAGTTTATATAGCCACAAGACCGACAGAGCCGCTGGGTGATGCACTGTAGCAGCCCCATCAGGGTGCCTGTCCTGGGAGAGCATGGGTCTATAGCAGCCTGGGTCTAGCTCCACTTCCAGATAGGTTACTCAATGGGAAGGAAGAGGGGAGCTCTTTTCCCAGCTCACCGTGAAGCCCAGATGTGACAGATGTGTTACCAGCCTCACCGTCTGCAGGACCGCCTTTTCACTGGAGTGGGCCAGCAGCAGCAGGTCACCCAGACAGAACAGCACCTTCATGCCCTCCCAGCATAGCGGCTTCAGAGCTGTCTTGACACATTTGGGGAGAGGTGCGTGGGGCCAGTGAATAACCGAACGGCAGTCGGTTGCACTCGTATTGGACTCCCTGGAAGTAGAAACTTCCTGTGTTTCGGAACAATGGAAACGTGGAAGTATGTGCCCTGCAGGTCAATGGAGTCTCACAGTCCATCACCTGTGTTATCGTCAACACATGAAACGGTCTGTCCACTATCACCCTGTTAGATAAGGACAGGTCGAGGATGGGTCTCATGCCTCCCGTTTTCTTCCTGACCAGAAAGTAGGCCCTGATTTTTCTCCAGCAAGGAACCCTGGAGATAGCGGAGCTTCATACGGAAGAAGGCTATCTCTATATTCACTGTTTAAGAGGGTTTTGCTCAGAACGGGGAGAGGGAGGTTCTTGGGCACTTTCACAAACTGCCAGGTAGTCTTTCCTCTTCTGCCTAGGGCCTGCACTCCACCATTTAAGAGGAATGAGCTCAAAACGGGGAGAGGGAGGCGCATGTTCACTTTTACACACTGCCGGGCAGGAGGATGGGGCTCTCAGCATGGCGTGTGTGCGGGATGTCTGAATGAGAAGGTGTTGCTCATACTACGCCGCCCGACCATGTCAAGAGCAGAGAAAGTGTGCCGCTCAGTCCGCTCAAAGTCTCACACATGCTTTGTTTGTAAGAGCAGCAACAAGGACATGCAGACACGGTGATGCTGTGATTATGCACAAACCAGGGGCCACTGCTGGTGGGAACATGCATAATGTGTGGAGCGGCACAATTATAGTATCTGGCAAAGGGGTGTGTGTCCACACAAAGTGATGTCCGCTCTTGTGGGCTCATTATGAGGGGGGAGTGGGGAGGGATAGGAGAGCCGCATGAAGCCTGACCATGGAAGGGTCCACCGACTCCTATTCAGTGCTGCGCATGCGCACAAGGGACAAGTGTACTAATGATACAGGGCATTCAGAATGACACAATATTCAGTATCTAGGCATACGACTGCATATTTTCGATGCACAATGAAGCAAATATTTGCTAGCTATTTGGCTGGTGATTATATAAAGAAAAACTGGTTTGAAAAGCATTTCAGCTGCAATGTCTCAGGTTGAATTTTTACCTAAAGAGGTGGTATTATGCTTTTGCTTTATGCTTATGTCTTTTCCCCTCTCCTTTATTGAGTTATATATCTTTTTGTCCAGCCCAAAGGGAGTTCCCATCTCCCTCAGAAAACTCTGCTCTGAACTGCCTGAAAATAGCTTGTTTGTTGTCCAGCCGTTTCCCGCGTCGTCACAAAGCAAAATGTGAGTCATATAATGGCTGCCAAACAGCTAGTCCGACACGCCTTCAAAAACACCGGTGTAAAAACACTGAGCTGATGAAAGATACATTTGTTACAGATTAATAACTCACCACTCTGAAACTCTTGCTCCAGTCCATGTTGCCAAGCTGGTAAGGGGATATACAGCTGAACCGAAGCCATGTTTACCGGCTTCTCACGACTCGCCCTTCTCTGCTTCTGATTGGCTAGTAGTGCTAGAACTGTGCATGTGCAACTCTCAACAAAGATCATGTAGAGGCAAGATGTATCACTCCATGGCTAAAACTAAGCCTTCAACAAACAGGGTGAAAAGAGGAGCTGCAGCAATGTGCAGTATGACATTTTGATTTTTTTTTTAAATTAAACCATGTAATGTTCTGATACAACCCATAAATAAAATTTTGAACCTGAATGCTGCCCTTAGTGAAGAGAGCATAACCAAAGCCCAAGTTAAGGCAGAAAAGCACAGTGAAGCTGCAAGGCACAATTGACTACAATGGAAAAGGTAGGCAGCAAAGCATATATCCCCATAAACCCCATCACTCATTGATTCTCACTCGTTTTCCTGATTCATAAATGCACCCCTTGGTTCACACAATAAGCCAACATGGTCACAGATAAGTAAAGCAGACAACCTTCCCCAAGAAAGGCACACCAGGATTTAATACAGCGTAAATTTCAGTGACATCCAATGGAACCACCGTGAGTTCAACATCGGTGAACTTTGATACGCAAAATTTACCATTACCATTTACCAATTTCATGCCGTCGGCAGTGCTGATTTCACAGCTTAAAAGCAGTGGCGTGGGGTGGGGTAGATTTTTGGGGAAGCCAAGTGAGAGGGGATGTCCTTTTTGGAGGGCAATTATCTAATGTATTGTGCTATTACAGCGCAAGGTATAATTTTATACAAAATTGAATCATACTTTAAAGATGTGCACTATCTGTTATCAATACACACGCTCTTATCTCTCTCTCACTCAGTCACACTCTCCCACCCCAAATAGCATATATTGCCCGCTGCTTATAGTGCAGGTTAAGAATAAAAGAAGCATTCACAAGCTCAATCAGAAGACGACTGAAGACATTTGCATAGTAGCAGTGGTGCATGTATCAAATAGGCCTTTATACAGAGTATAAACAATTATTCAGGTAGCCTAACCTGGTCCAGGGCCCTGTGGCAGGTGCTGTCTGTGTCTGTGGTGCTATCTATGACTACACAACCACAGTAAAAACAATAAGGTTACTTCAACTGACTACTCGAGAGTGAGCCGTTTGGACAAAATCCACAATTCGCTCTTGAGCGATACTCCTTCAGAATACATGTTTGATCAGAGAGTAGCAGCTCGATTCATCCACTTCTCTTTCCCATTAGTTTGTCTGAGAGCTTGTTAATGATGGAGGCCCTCATTAGCAGACACTTGTGCAGTATATACAGGAAAGACAGTGGTGCTGTCAAACAGCAAATTCATTTATTTTAGCCTCATTAAACCAAGGTCCAAGCCTGTAATCTCATTTCTGATTATCCACCCATCATTGCAGATTATTAGAAAATTAGGTAATCAGGTCAAGTAATAAAATTAAACAAATGGATGAGACTTTCACAAATGCTTCCATTAAAATCCACAGTGATGTAGATGCTTAGCTCTCTGATGCTTAGCTCTCTGATGCTTAGCTCTCTGAACTTAACTCGTCAGAGTTAAGTTCAGAGAGAGAAGGAGGTGACATTTCACTCACCTTATTTGAAAAGGAAGGGCATTCTCCTGTCTTTCATGGTGGCAAAGTGGTCAATAACCAATAGAATTTCACACTGGCTTTTACATCCACCGCAACAAAAGAGTCAGTCGAAGTTTGGCGCTACTAGCTAGCCACTCTGTACGGATGTAGTTTTCCTCATTGAAAGTCCGAAACCCCTTTTTCCTCTCCAGGCCAGCTCCAGTTTTGGCGTTGGTCTTCCGTCAGATTTAATCTTAAATTGCTGCTGTAGTGGTAGATTAATAAAGCTAATTTATTATAACTAAACCTCCAAATCTCCACCCTCCATAACTGCACCAGCTAAAGTTGCTAACAGCTCCCGGTATTTTATCTGAAGGATGTTGATCGCATGCTGTGATTTGATTGGCCCGCCTGGTCTCCTCGCATAGTCAGACTGAAGGCCAGTCTACGGCAGTGCAATATAATGTTTCACCACACATGCAATGCATTGCATTTAGAGAGGCACTGTTTCACTTATTGTAAGATAGTGAGAAATGGGGAAGAAATGACAGCAACAGCTTATAAGATTTATCAAAACTATAAACATTGTGTTTTTATTGAAATGATAAATAGAGTCTGATAAAAATGAGAAAACGCCACTTCTTATTAGCTGTATTACACAATCTACTTTTTTAATATTCACTGTAGGCTATAGAACACTATAAACTGTTCAACAAAAGAGCTATTGTTTTCAGACAAATATCGCACAGGAGTCTCTCTTTAATAGTAAAACAATTTCACAGTTCACATTATTGTTTAAATGTGGCCCATATCAGACTCCGGTGTGAGCTGTCTACGGCTTGAAAGTGACCCGCATGCGCAGAAGAATAAACAATGTCGCAAGCAGCAGGCTGTCTTACAGAAGTAAACAAGCCAGAGAGGTTAGCTCCGGTTGGCTCATACCAAATTTCACTCCCGTATTCCATTGCCCTTTCCCTGGTTTACTCCAGGGTCACATCTCTCCTGAATTATGACAAATGTTCCCAACTTTCTGTCCTTTCCGTGACATTTATTACTGTTTCTGGCGCTGTACAACGCATCTGCCCCACAACTCTCTCTCGCTCTCCCTCTCCCTCTTGCGCTCTACTACGTCCGCTTGGGTAAGTAGCATGCATGTAACTCAGACAGCTTGTGACCGTTGGATTTCAGGTGCAAGAAAGGGAATTTGTGACCAGACGATAGTGAGGTAGAGGTGAAAGAGAGCGACATGTATAATAATGGCCTTTGTTGAGCTTTTTCGTTCAACACACCTCCGTCTACAGCAGTTGCATCAATTCCGATCCGAGTGTCCAGACTCAGGTCGCATTTAAAAAGATATGAAAGTGACCCAAAGCCAAACTGGAAAAGATCAGATTCCATGTGACTTGGCCTATTCACACTGTCATTAAAAAAACAAAATCGGATCTGAATCACATATGAGCAAAACAATCGGATTTGGCCTGCAGTCTGAACGTAGCCAAAGTGACAGCAAAGAAATGCAGATGATTGACTTAAAGAGTCTCTTAAATATACATTATTAAAGGGATATTGGAAATTTTTTACTAAATAGACTATTTTGGATGTCCATTTGATTTAATTTACTTAGACTGCTGAAGCCTCTTCAGGTGAACTTTGGATTGTATTTTTGCACAGAGCAAGGACTGTGGGTTTTGTCCCTCATCACTTCCATTTGAAGGAAATTATCTTTTAATTGCTAGTACAGTGTGAACAAGAGAATAGTTACTGTAAACAAAAACTGTTAAAATGTATGGCATGTGAATATTGTTATAAGACAGACTTTAAAAAAATGTGAACCCAATATTTAAACAACACAGTAGAGCAAGTAGAAATAGATGAAATTGTTTATAAAGATGGTGCAGTTACAATATTGATCGACATATACTATATACGGCTTTCAGGAAGAGCTGTATATATTACTAGTAAATCCATGTTCTGTCCCCAGTCTATAGACATTATCTGTGTATTGAACAAAAGAATGAGATTGCAGCTGAAATTAGTCTCCTTCACATGTGTCTAGGCTTCCCCCCTTAGGGACAGGGTGAGGACATCCAGAGGAGGGTCGAGTATGAGATACTATATATCACCAGGTCATTTCACATCACTACTAAGCCAGAAACAGAGTCAAACCTTTGTTTTTATGCAATGATAAAATGCATTCTATGGTGTCCAGTTGAAGCTTTGGCGCCATTATCCTTTCAGGAGCATTACCTCCCATATTTGAGACTTATCAGCTGACTTCTGAATTGCATTTCCAAGATACGCTGTCAGAAAATCAAAAACAACTAATAACAATGAGTCATTTTAGGAGACAAAATTGAAAAGCAATGTGAGGCATGATGTACCACCATGCGATGCTCAGAACTCAACTGTCAGATGCATAACAAATCTCAAACTATTTTCAAATAAAACTTGTCTAGAAGAGTAAAAG
This sequence comes from Micropterus dolomieu, assembly GCF_021292245.1. Lineage (NCBI taxonomy): Eukaryota > Metazoa > Chordata > Actinopteri > Centrarchiformes > Centrarchidae > Micropterus > Micropterus dolomieu. Next base: position 613,152 of record NC_060153.1, on the reverse strand, counting down.
AAAGGTGGGTGAGATCTCATTCAGGATATTGCCTTCTTATGACAGTGCTCTGGTTTTCCGGCAAATCTCTCACCTGCAGTGAACTATAGAAGTATCAAATAAGCTTGTCGGCTGATGTGTGTCAGAGTTTGCATTCAGTGAGTTTTGGGCATCCAGACCTCTCCTTACAAATCAAATCATACTGAGGACTGAGGCAAGTGTGTTTTCAAATACTCTCTATGGACTTACTAAAAATGTTGAATATATTTTCTTCTAAAATGCATGCGTCTGTCTTTGTACGACTATTCTCCCAGCAAACTCAAATAATGCCATTGAAAAAGTGTCAGATCTTCAATTTTCTTGACAGCTTAGCTGGAAAATGCTGGTAAAAGGGGATTTTTTTTTCTGCTAAGCATCTACATCACTGTGGATTTTAATGGAAGCATTTGTGAAAGTCTCATCCATTTGTTTAATTTTATTACTTGACCTGATTACCTAATTTTCTAATAATCTGCAATGATGGGTGGATAATCAGATATGAGATTACAGGCTTGGACCTTGGTTTAATGAGGCTAAAATAAATGAATTTGCTGTTTGACAGCACCACTGTCTTTCCTGTATATACTGCACAAGTGTCTGCTAATGAGGGCCTCCATCATTAACAAGCTCTCAGACAAACTAATGGGAAAGAGAAGTGGATGAATCGAGCTGCTACTCTCTGATCAAACATGTATTCTGAAGGAGTATCGCTCAAGAGCGAATTGTGGACTTTGTCCAAACGGCTCATTTAACGTTTGTCAGGCACATGTGAGGTGTTGCATACTGCTTCCTTCCAGTCCTCAAGAGCTACTTTGCTGTTTTTTGAATTTTTCTTATTTTTACCTGACCAGGGGCCTGTACCACGAAGCAGGATTTGAGCTTATCCAGATAACTTCGGCGTTAACCCTGGGTTTTCAGTACCGCAATGGTGGATTACTTCTTACCAGGGTAGATTGCCATGGTAACTTATGCTGAACGGCTAACCTGCTCCGGAGCAGGTTATGTTCCAGATAAGACATCAGCTATCAGATCAGCAATTACTGACCAATCAGTTCTCTTGGAAAATGACATCACTATCTGTAGGAGATGTCACAGACTTCACACAGCTTGTTGCAGCTGTTAAAATAAATGGGTTTCATTTTTTATTTGAGGCTGAATATTATGAGCATATAGTTTGGTCTATTGAAATTAAGTTTAATATGAATGTGTCTATTTTAGGTGAGTAGCTATCTGGTATTATAGAGACTGGTCATGTAGCGTAGGTAATGAGGTGAGTTTTCAGTAGCCTAAATGTTGAGATGTAGTTTTTCCACCACTATGTGAGCACCTTTTACGGCATGAACAGATTTTTAGTTTTGTTGCTTTATGAAGTTATTAAAGAACAATGTTCTTCAAACACTTTTGAGTGTGTTAAATAAATTAATACATTTTTTGAAGTGACGAGGAGTTCTTAAAAGGAAGTTGGAACGACCAGTTATTCAGTGCCTTTAATGTGGAAATGCCGACACACAGCAGAGCTGAAAGAATTTGGTAAAACTGTCATACACATCAAAGCAGATATTATAGGCTAAACCTGTGCATTTTCTTTCACACTTTTGGCGATTTTCTGTCTTCCTGCATGTGTCAACTGCAGCTGTGTGACTTAGACTATACTATGATACCCTGGGTATGTTGAACTTGCTTTGTGGTACAGGCCCCAGGTGAGGCTTATTAACAATCAGGAAGAAAACCTGCTGCACCTGTGCTCAGGGGCTGAAATTTACCACTGCCTATATATTCCCTAAATATGAACTCACATTGTGGACATGAAGGCATAAACAAATCCAAATAACAACATATACAAAACAAAAACAACAAAAAAAGGTGTGTTCAACCATTTCCTTACATAGGAACTTTACGATACGATACGATCTTTATGGGTTTTTTCCCTCAGTTTAAATGAACACTGTCCAAATAGAGGTCTGTGGCCCTATCTCAAAGAGGTACATATATACTACTAAGTTGTTTCTAACATGTTTTGGAGCTACGTTTATTGTATGGAGGTGGTAAGGGTGGATGGTGGTGCTGGACTTTTGACTGGAGACTAGAGTTTATATCACGAAAATACTTTGTTTAAGGCTAGGGAAAGATAGTTGGTTTTTTGATAAATATTGATTTGACTATATTTTCCTTTCCAGTTTTGAGTTGCCTAAACAGACCATAAAAATGTTTTTCATTCCTTGAGCGGATTAAAAAAAAGACTTAAGGGAACATTTTGCTGCTACATTCAGTGTGAACATTGCAACTTGATACCTTCATTAACACATGTCCTTGTTATGTTGATCAAAACTGTAATCCAAATTGCATTTAATTTCTTCAAACATTTGATTATTTAATTACTCTTTTATAAACATCATTTATAGACACATGGCTACATGATACTGATTTTTAAGCAGTGCAACATGAATATTTCTAAACAACAAATACAAATGAAACTAACTACATGGATACCATTAAGAATACAGGGAATATGGGATTTGGGTTCCCACATAAGTTAGGTATGGGCAAGCATGTGCCATGGAGAGCCAACAGTTTGCAGTTTTTTCGTGCTTCTTTTGCAATTCTTCATTTAGAGGATGGTCAAACATTTCACCAACTACAAAGAAATAGCCTTGCAGTTTGTTTAAACAATATGCATCCTGTAACATTTTACATTCTGAAAAGACAGATTTATAGTAATAAAGATGTACATTAACACGCTGGGTTTTAAAACAAAGAAATTGTTAGAGGACCAAGCAACATTTTCCTTAAACAGTAGAACTGTGTTGTTGTTGTTTTTTGTTTTTTTTTACAAACAGATATCAGAATACATAAATGTGTTTAAATGAAAGCGCAGAACTGGAAAGTTATTTTCATATTAAATATGCCTTCCAATGTTTTGTGCATCTCTGACCAAAAATGTGGTATTACTGGATATTCTCAAAATATGCCAGTGATTGGCATCCTGGCTCCCACACAGCTTCCACCACTTTTAATATTCTCCTGCAATGTGTGCTTTCTGCTTTGGGGTAAAAAAAAATATAATTAGACGCTTCCATCCAAATTCTCGCCATGTATGCGAGCTGGTGCACTGTCATTGAAAGTCACAATAGCCGGACCATTCCTCCTTTTGAAATCTAAAGTTAGCTCAGTTTTCAAATTTATTTGTGACATACTCTGTGGAATGAGATTCTTTGTGATGAAGCCCTTTATGCAGTCTGGATAATACCTGACTCAAACTGCTTTCAGCGCCGGGTCATCCATATCTAGTAGGTAATTTAACAACTTGGTCAAAAATAATGACGTAATTGTAGTCTGAGCATAGTTTTCTTTCACCTCATTTCTTTGGGCAGGCTGCCAGAGCCTTGGACCCCCCTTAAATCTATAGGGTCCAATTGATTAGGCTAAAATTTATTCTTTCTTTATCTAGTAATTTATTTATTAACAGAGCTCCTTACTTGGAGTTGAAATTTTATCCACGGGCTGTTTTATTGCCAAATTATTTTTGTCTAATTGTTTCTGCATGGGATGGGAAATACAATGCCTTTCCACCTGGCATCGTAATCTTGTTTGAACAGATTGATCAATAACCTAATTTGAGCAGAATAGAAGTGTTTCAAATGTGGTAAAGCCATACCTCAATCCTCCTTAATTCTCCTGTTAAAGTTAAAGAACTCTGGGTTCTTTCCCCTGCCAAATAAACCTGGAAATCATTTTATCCCATTTAGAGAACTGTTTCCAAGGGCTTGAAACAAAAAACAGACCAAAAAAAAATGAGTCTTGGGAGAATGTTAATTTTTACAGATTAAATTCTTTGGGACTTTGAGACTCACAAAAAATGTAAAAACTGAAGATGAAAATGCCACTCATCCAAGATAATCTTGACAGTTGACAGACATTCCTGTTGTTTGATTCAATGCATGATGCAAGATGATGAAAACAATTAACATAATAGTGTGATTCATTGACAATTTAATCACAAGGGGAAGTTTTTTATGTCCACATAACATATTCTGAACTGCACTAAATCAGTCTTCTCAAAACAACTTAAGATTTTTTTGCACATGATCAAATGTTGCTTTCTAGTCCTGTCAGATATGATTTCAGCTGGAAAACACTGTGTGGTAACTAGAAAAGGAAAGTGGGAAATGGGGAAAACAAACTATATGCTAAAACCACCAACCAATTAAAACTATGATATTTTCAACGGCCTCTGTTCTGAATTGCAACACCTTTTAAACCTTGGAGGGTTACGTTTTAACTGTTCATCTGGTCTCAGGAGATATTTTCCTGAACATATGACATTTTGGAGAAACAAGGTTTTCACCCAATATCAACCATGTGTGAAAATGGACACTCAAGTTGAGTTATGTTGTTAGATTTTACGTTGCCCTTCTGGTCTTCACTCTGCTTTGTTTCGGTTATTTCCCTTCTCGATCACTTCTCAACTTTTCTCTTTGGCTCGCTCACCTTGGTCAAAGTGGCAGAAGTGAGAAAAGCTTTGGAATGTAACATGTTTGTCTTTGATTTTGAGTGTGTACCAGCTGGGAATACCCAGCATGCATGGCAGCCAAACCCTGTAGTAGATCACAGAACATGTGTTTACCTGTGTTTGTTAGCTACCCTTGAGAAAGTGTGAGGGAAGGAGAGGAAGCAAACATAGATGGAGTGGAGAGACAAATAAACAAAAGAAGAGTTATTACATTGTTATTTACAATAATTTAAACTACACCTAAAACATTTAATAATTTTAGTATATCTCTTCTGAGAATTAAATATTTTTCCGAAGATCCAAGAAACAATTTTGTTGCATTAAAATCTTAAATCTTAAATCACATTATACAACAGGTAGTTTTACAGCTTTTGGGGGGTCAGCCATAGTTACAGAGAAATACAGGTACACTCATCTTGTTCTGGTGTAATTCTAGGGGAAATCTGTAAAAACCATGACAGACAATAAAATGTGCAGAATGGTGTCCTATTATGGTAGACTATGTTAAAACAATGTGTTCATACAGGATAGTGCTGAAAGCCAATGATGGGCTGTTGGCAGCTGTAAGTGGCCTCTGTGGAAAGTATTAGCAACTGTATCTCAAAAGCCAAATATGCTTAATGTGTAATTTGTTAACTTACAGACACTGGAACTCATTTGTGTGGTAACCTAAACACTGCTACTCATTTTTGTGTAGTAACCTGAACACTGCCTGTCCTCTGCAATAATCCAATCTTATTTTGGATAATCTACAACTGAAAGTTCTCATTTTTTCCCCCAGAGAAGATTTTCATCTTTTTAATGAGGAGTTAATAAAAATGGAAAGAGGAAAGGGCATGGCTACAGACATGTGTTTGCATTTGGTTTTTGTAAACTGTCTCTGTCTGCCACCTTCACCTTCATCCATCCCTTCATAGTGAAAACTTGTAATGGAAGTTGTAAGACAGAGTGAAAGAGACACATCCAAGTTAATACAAGTAGATGGATGCAATAATTAGTTTACTGGCAAAGAGGAAGGGGAGACTAAAGACCATAATTTTGAGAGGCAAGGAGAGATTGCATCTATGTGTTTAATCTATCATTAGTTATTAGAATCAACACAGTTGAGATGTAATTGGGCACTGGTATTTGACTATTGAGCAAAAACTATATCTCAGTTTGAAGTAAACTAAGGAATGTATTCATTTCAACTACGAAACCGACAAAAAACATCACGAGGCCGCATCCTCACACTCACAGGTTCAGTAATTTTTGTTTCACAGTTTGTTCAGCAATGCAATACTGGTAGGCACAAATAATCTGCGGGCCAGGTTGGTTTGGAGGCCGCGACCTGTAGTGGCCATATGACAGTAACAAAGTCATATATGTAATTTTGGGACAATTGACGATCAACCTATTTTGTTGTTAGGTATGAGGACGTGTTGTCATTGTTGTTGACGTTTGTGTTTTTCAGGAATCTCTGCTCCCTCCTCTCCCTCTCTCTCTCATCCTGGAAAAGTGAATGAAGGTGATTTTAGATTTCTGGGTTTCAGAGAGGTGCCCTCTCGTTTCTACTTTCTCCTCCCTGACATTTTAATTGGCTTCTCAGTTGCTCACTGACCTTTTTTCTATCCAACTATGTTCCATCTTTATTCTGTCCTTCCATTCTTTCTTCCATCAATCTTCTTCTTTCTACTTTTTTGTCAGTATTTCGTTTTTACAAGATTTTTTTCTCTATCAATCTCTTTTTACTTACATTGCCTGCCTCTCTCAGTCTCTTTTCTCTCTTCTCTTTTACCACCCTTTCTGTTCCCTCTGTCTATCTCACTTTCTTTCATCCCTCTTGATATTTTACACAGTGGCAACTGACATTTCTGACTGATGCTGCCTTCTTCTCCCTCTTGGCCTTTTTATGCCACTTCCTCTTTTCTTTTTTCAAATCTTTCTTTTACATTATTCTTTTTTATAGCTCCTTTTTTTGGTCCATATCACATTCTTCTTTCTTTATTCCATTTTGTCCTCTCTCCCGCTGGACTCATCTCACAGGAGGAAACCATTGGCTTTCCCTCTGGCTTTCACTTGTTCCCACCTGAAATTTTTAATTGATTCTGAACTTCATTGGCTTCTCACTTCCTGTCTGCATATTGCAGAATTGACTAGTATTTAGCAGCAGCTTAAAATACCATTATTTAAAAAACTGAACACATTTGTGTTACTTTAGCCTTTGAAATTTAGTTTGAGCCTGTATTTGAACAAAAAGCCTACAGATAGTTTACATGAATTAATATAATATTTGTAAGTTTCTTCCATGCAAAAAAGCAAACTTGATGAACTACAAATGCCTTTACAAAGTAGTGTTACACTGGAATCCCAGAGGCATATTTACACAGTAAACTGTCTCAATCCTTCCAGCAGTACTGGTGACACGGAATAGATCTTCTGTCTTACTCCTTGTCTCAACACAACGCTGCAAGGCAATGGCCATGCAGTGCTTTATTTCCTCTGCCCTGTGGCGCTCACAGCAGCTGTTTCTGAAGTGGGGATACGACTTGAACCAAAGTAGGGCAGTGTGTGTCTTCAGGCAGTGCTGGGAAGAAGCAATGATGGAAAACTGGGGGCAGAAGGGAGGACTAGGAGAACAAATATCAATGTTGTAGATAAGTCATAAAATACGGAAAAGCATTATAGGTCTCCTTTAATGGGAAGACACTTCCTACCCAAATTTCACCGATGCTATTATTCATTTTTGATGAACTGGCCCACTCGATCCACAAATATAACTGCAATCTGCACATCACTAGAACATGCCTTTGCAGGCACATTCTAATTTCTGAATAATGCACCCTTTAAATAAAGCAGGAAATATTTTGCGCCATTGACTTTGGACCAGGTGTTTGTTGGTCAATAACACAATTGCTTTCTGCTGCCTCAAGGTAGCAATGTGCCAACAATGCGCCTGACCACACCACATTTTAAGACCAATGCCTTGCATGGGCACACAAATATGTGCAAGTACATACTTACACAACATTGGCACTGGGCGTGAAAATGACAACTGTATTGGTGGGAAAGTAGAAATGACACTTGCACTGTGCTTTGTGCTGGGTGGAAGACAGGGCCCTTAAACTTACATTAGCCTGATTCATTAGATACTTGCCAATTAAAGACTTGATTCTTAGAAGATAATGTATTTTTTCTATCCAACATCGACACCTTCCTTCCTCACTTCTTTAGTACAAGGATTCAGTGAAGACAGTCTAACCTTATCCACTTGTTCTATATGTAGTGTAGTGCAAAGGTGCAGTGTATAGCCTTATCCTCTCTTATCCCCTCTCCTATCCAATTTCTTATCAGCCCCAGAGGAAGAGCAGGGATTAACAAGTCCTGGAGAGAAGATGGTAAGTTCAGTAGAAGGACAGGGGGACACTTTAATACCTTGTAAATTCCACAATCTGGTTTTGTATCAGATCTAGAGTTTGCACACAGTGGATGATTTATGCTGAAACCAACTAGGTCGAAAGGGAGAGAGGGAGGAGAGTAGTGACAGGGGAGGAGACCTACATCAGTGAAGGTTAAAAAAAATGGTAGATTGAGTAGAATGAGTGGAGTGGTTTAAAAAGATGACTCAGAAGTTGAGAGTCAGTTGAGAGAAGATGTAGATGATAAAATGAAACTGTAAAGAATAAGAGAAAAAAGCACAGACCAATATCTACAGAAACAGAAAATAGTGGGATCATGGTGATTAAGATGTCAGTGTTCCTTCACCAGGCCCTAGCTCTTACTGATGTCAAGATAGGCCAGGCTCAGAACGGTGGAGCTGAGACAAAAGCTTTCTCTTTTTCACTTTAAAGCCTTTAGCCAGACTAACAATGCTTTAATAAAATGGCACTGAGCATACAATAGGTCCTCACCCAGAAAGTACTGACAGACCTCATGATGGGGGAAAAAAATAAGAGCACTCAAGCTCAAGCACTTCATTGCAAGTGTACGGTGTCATTTAAATGAGACTACGTATTTACATCTTTAACACCTGTAACGTCAAAGGACTTGGGACATGTGATTTGATTTTCAATTCAAGTCCGAATGTAAAAAATTATCTTGATTACCGGCGATTATGTCAGACCCTGACATCTTGATGCCAGGACAACAACCTCCATCTCAGCGCCAGCAAAACAAACAAGATGATTGTGGAATACTGGAAGTGACAGGGAGTAGGACACACGCTATGTCTCTATCAGTGGGACTACAGTGGAGAGAGTCAGCAGCTTCCTTTTCCTCTGGCTTCACATCATTGAGGACAAGGGCAACTGGACTTGGTTGAAGAAAAACTAGAAGACGTTTCATTCCTCATCCAAGAGACTTCCCAGTTCTGACTGACTGGTAGGGAAACTCAGCTCTTTAACCTCTGTGGGATCGTTAACTAGGATCATCGATACCGCTGGTTCGTTAGTGCTCCTGGCTGTGGGAACGACAGTCGTCATGGTCATTAGAACCACCCGTGGTCAAGTCTGAACGACCATCGTTGGTAACTTCACCTGAGGCCAAGAGTAAATGCTTGTTCAGTTTCCTGGGAAGTGATGAAAGGACAGCATTGTAAGAGGGTGATAAGTGGTGGCGGAGACTCCCTCCTCTTTTCAGTGACGGCTTCTCAACCTGGGTGTAAATGGCTTCCTTGACACCTCTTTCAAACCATCCATCTTCCGGACCACATACCAACAAGTGCACAAGCCAGAGAGGAACAGACCACCTGAAGGGGGCACTTACAGCATGTGGATACCCTAAAAAGGACCTTTGTGAAAAGAGCCACAAAAATACCGGAAGAAGACCAACACTAAAGGGGATGAGGAGAAGAAGGTCAAAGGCAACAACATTGTGATTGATATGTATCTGGAGTATCAGAGAAACTCAGGAGGATTTTCAACAAAGACCACATCCCTGTGTTTTTTAAACCCAAAAACACACTAAGACAGATACTGGTACACCCCAAAGACTGCACACCCAAACACAAGAAAAGCAATCTAGCGTATGCGATCCAATTCATACACAAACGCATGGCTCAACACAGAAGGGCTAACTCCTCAGGTCAAGACTCAGCGGTTTACTTACATCTGAAGGATAAAGGACACTGGTTTGAGGATCACCAGGTGCACATTTTAGACAGGGAAGATGAATGGTCCAGTTGCCCTTGACCTCAACCTTTGTTGGATAACTATGAACTGGATAACTGAGAACCTTCACAGACATCACTGAGGACCTGACCTGGGCTCACCACATTAACAACATCCCAGACTTCTTCCTCCACATGCTGAGGAGGCTTAACATGGACTCCAGGAGACTCTGCAGCTTCTACCGGTGCACCATGTACCATGACATGCACTAGTTCCTGGCCAATGACAATCCCTCAGGTGTACTTTGTATTTAGTGGTAATTAGCAAATGTTAGTACTAAGATGGTAAACATGATAAATTATACCTACTTATACCTGATAAGCATCAGCATGTTAGCATTGTGAGCACATTTGTATGCTGACATTAGAATTTTTAGCTAACTTGTTTTAGTTTTTTTTTTTTTATAGCAGCAGGTCCCTTTGTGCAATAAAGAGCAATGAAGTATTCCATTGCTATCCAGGGATAGTTGACTGAGTTGGCAGCTACCCACTACACCCACTCCATCTACTGTCCGACACTAAGCAGCCTCACTATGACTATTAAAGAGGTGGTATTATGCTCATTTTCAGGTTCGAAATCTTATTTAGAGGTTGTACCAGAACAGGTTTACGTGGTTTATATTTCAAAAAACACCATATTTTTGTCATACAGCACATTGCTGCAGCTCCTCTTTTCACCCTGTGTGTTGAAGGCTTCATTTTAGCTATGGAGTGATACAGCTTGCCTCTACATGATCTTTGGTGGGAGTTGCACATGCGCAGTTCCTAGTAAAGGACTACTAGCCAATCAGAAGCAGAGAAGGGCGGGTCAGTGAGAAGCCGGTAAACACGGCTTCGGTTCAGCTGTATATGTTCCCCTTACCAGCTTGGCAACATGGACTGGAGCAAGAGTTTCAGAGTGGTGAGTTATTAATCTGTAACAAAAGTAACTTTCATCCATAAAGTTTTAACTGAGCTCTGTCTCTACATCACAGTAACAACTTTATGTCCATTGACTGCCTGGAGGGTAGCTAGTGTTTGGAAGGGAGAGGAGGTGTGTGCTGCAGCTCAGTGTTTTTCCACCAGTGTTTTTGAGGGCGTGTTGGACTAGCCGCTCGGCGAGCGTTATGACGCGCATTTCCCTTTCATCCTTGTGACGTCACAAGGATGAAAGGGAAACGGGTGGACTACAAATGAGCTGTTTTCAGGCAGTTCAGAGCAGAGTTTTCTGTGGGGAGAACTTTGGGCTTTTTCACTTTGCAAACCTATTACATGCACAAGAGATATATAACCCAATAAAAGGAGAGGGAAAAAGACAAATAGCATAATATGACCTCAAGAGACCATCCTGGTTTACAAAAGAGCAAAAAAAAATAAAAACAAAACTAATGCAGCATTTTGCTCATTATCCCACACACATTATTATTATTATTATTATTATTATTATTATTATTATACATACATTCTAGACACAAGGACATTTCTCAAACTTCAGACTACCACCTCTTATTTCATAGTCTTTACAGAAATTGAATAATTATACTTGTGTTCATTGAATTCTACAAATCAACTTGGAGAATAACAACTTTGTCTTTTTTTCCCTCTCAAAACTAACTAATTAGCACCAATACAGAACAGCTGTCGGCATTGCCCTCCAAATAGTGTGAATGTGGCTAAATGAGCGAGTGAATAGATAGATGCATTTATACAGACACAGTACCTGTTGTAACTAAAGTTTCAGAACTGTGTGATGACGATCACAAAAGGGAAATGGGAATAACTAAATGTTGGCTTTGCAATTATTTCAGTAAGATACGAATGAAAGGGTACATTCAGACAAAAGATGCCAGGTGATAGTAAAGTTTGAATAGAACAAATAACCAATGTACTAAACAGGTAGACTCCAATATTGAAATGTAACAGCTGACTCTCGTTTCTTTTGTGTTTTTGTTTCTCTTTTTAATAAATAAGGAAATTGTTACTGTAAAAAATATAAAGCTGTTTGTTTTTTATTGTGTCTTTGGGAAATTTAAAACAAGATTAACGAGCACCTATCTGCATTTGGCTCCATTCTGCATACCTTTTTGTCCATTACACGCAACTTTTCCATCCTTTGTGTCCTGATTCACAACTTTGAACAGAAAAAAAAACCTATTCCCTGGCTGGTGCTGTGGATGTTCCTGTCAACTGGTAAACCCATGGAGGCTTCTGGGTGTTAAAACCCTAATGTAAGAATGTGAAAAGTGCAGCCTTGATATACTCTGTGCCAAAAGTTCATTGCAATCTACTGACCCGGAGAGCCTGAAGCTATGTTTACACTGCGCAAGTATTATGTAATTAATGAATTAACCCACAGTCTCTGCTTTTCATAATTTAATGAAATTTGATTTTGTATCACTTTCATATTTAGTAAGCAGGATTATTAGCCTGGGTATGGTTATTCTATGAAGACCAAAACATACACAGCATCACTTGCATTCACACATTCTATTCATAAATGTCCACTCCCCTTTTAGGCTGTTTATATTTCAGAGACTGTTCTTTTGCTGCTGCTGCAAAGTTTTCCCAGTTTTCAACTTTTCCCATTGAGTCAGCAGTACTGTGTTTTGATAGTTTTACCTCCATCCCTTTCAGTTAGATGTTGAAGCTCCTATCCTAGCACTTCTAACCCAACATGTGTCACTCATCTTGAGGAGCTGACTAGCTTAAAAGTAGCATATAGCCTGAGATTCAGGTGACTGGCAGGCATGAAACCACACTGGAGTTCCAGGAGGTAAATAGTAAACCAAGTCAATCTCTGAATATAATTCCAATGCTAATGTTCACCCTGCTTTTATGCTTCCTTTTCAGAGGTTGGGTTTTCAGTATTGTTTGTCTGTCAGCAGGACTGGAAAAAAGGTTTAACAGATGTAGAAGAAATTTGGGCCTTGGGCCATGAGAGTAATTTTGATGCAGTTATGGATCAAGATGCGATTCCTGGAATTTTAATTTAAACATTTTGAGACAGGCCTTTTATTGACATGCACAGATTTGCAATTTCCTCGGCCCATTCCAATCTCAGATTTTTTTTTAAAGTCAGATCTGTCGATTCCGACTTCCTGTCTTTGTAAGAACTAGAATTGACAGTCTGTGTTACTGTGGTGAAAAACATCCCAAATTTAAAGGAATAACATTCTAATACAAAGACATCTGTCTCAAAGCAACAGAAGACACTGCAATACCTTTGCCAGTGTTTTTTTTAACATGTGGCATCACATATATATTTCTTTAGACTGTTTGACCCACCTCATATCTTATAGCCTAAATAAAGTTTTAAAAAATCAGCTATAAATAACTGACCTGAATCATACTAACCCTCACCATGTTAACTATCAGAGTTGAAGTCCTGCAGCTCAGAGAGCGATCAGCTCTGGATGCATCTCGTTAGCATGGCCCACCAGAGGTTTGTGCTACTTCAAACACCTTCATTCTGCTACTGCTACTGCTGAGCCCCCTGCTTGCTGCTGGCTATAAATAGAAACCAATCTGCAACCCCACCTAATGAGCACAATCCACTTCAGACCTTACTGTCAACAACCAGCCACTGTGTGTGTGTGTGTGTGTGTGTGTGTGTGTGCGTGGATATAGCTGACCATGCTGTTTTGATCATGGGGCGGCTGCAAATCACAGCTCTGCCAGGGAGTGAGTGTGTGTGTATGTGAGAGTGTAAATGTGGGTGTGTACATGTGTGTGCATTAGGTTCTTGGTATGGTTTGTTGCTAAATATAGACAAGTTGTTTTGGCAGGATGACGAGAGCATGACAAGCAAATTGCCCCCTCTCTCTCTCTCCCTCCATCTTTGCTCTCCATACTTTCTTTACCTTTCTGCGTTTCAAGTCTTTATTCTTCTTTGTCTTCCTTCTCCTTAACTTTCTCAAATCTTGCTGAATTATCTCCAAATTAGTGTGTGTGCGTGTGTATAACTGTGGCAGTATAGTGTGTTGCCTACTTCCTTTCTGCATATCTGTTTGCATGAATATATAAATGTATACGTGTTTATGTGCAGTGTATTAAGTATTATGCATAACTACACTGTAAAACTTCATAATGGAGTTTAATGAATTCAGCTGATTTTTTCTTAATTAATTTGATGTAAATAGATGTCATAGCCAAATTAAATGTTGTAGTTACCATTTCTAGGCAAATTGTAGGATTCATAATCATTAGTTCTTTTGACTTAAAGCTTTGAGTTTAATAAAATGTCCTACTCAAATTAAGTTTCTTATGAAACAATGTCAACTTATAAGCATACTTCTCAGCATGCAATGTATTGAGGTTAAAACTTCAGTTAGAGTTTAACGAAAGTTGCATTGTGGAGATTTCTTATTATATTGTACAGAAGTCCTATTTTTGACAAAAATGTAATTGATTATGATGAAGTTTTGTTTTCAGTTCACCACCTATCCCCATTGTCTTTATTTTGAAACACAAGCATTAGAGAGTCTACACCAGGGGTCGGCAAATAAGTTTGACATCGGGCCAAATTTTTTTTAAGCCATTACTTGGCGTGCCAGAACATTATTTCAGTCAAATTATTTCAAATCTCTGGATACCGTAAAACTTTGAATAATAGACTTTTATTTGCTAAAATCACTGAATTGACCCTGCCTTTATTTGGGAAAGGCGTCCATATGGGACAAGCCTTTAATTATTTTTGCACAAAACTGAAACTAGTATGAAACAGTTTATTTATTTCAAACAGAATAATACTTATGATAAAATTATCAAATAATATCAAATACATGTCATTTATTTGATCTAGCTCCGACAGACGAAAGTCTTGTTGTTTCTGTTAAATGAATTTAACAGTTGTATTGTGGAGAACTAACCGATCTAACGATGTTCAGCATGTCCATATTGACCATACGTTTAAACATTAATATTTGTATTAACGATCTGAGCAGCTTAGAAGCAGATAAAGCGGGCGACCCCGCGGGGTTTAAGAGGTTTTATACATCCAAAGAACTTAAAAACCAGACCAGGCCAGTAAAGGAGGTAGGCGGCTATTTGGGACTAGTAACGGAAGTTTTACGGTACTCATAAGTATGTTTAGCTCAGTGGGTAGAGCATCATTATGAACCATCCAGACCTCTCAGGTCGTCCGGGGCAGGTCTGCTTTCGGTCCCCAGAGTCAAAACTAAACAAGGAGAAGCAGCGTTCAGTTATTATGCTCCATATATCTGGAACAAACTCCCAGATAACTGCAGGTCTGCTGAAACTGTCAGTTCTTTTAAATTAAGACTGAAGACTTTTCTTTTTACCACTGCCTTTAACTAGTAACTTACACTGCACTGTAACTTTTACTGTCCTGTTTTCTTTTTCTTTGTTTTTTGGTATTAATACTATTTAAAAAGCTTGGAGTGCTCTTTTGATTTGACCATCTCACACGGCTGATCCTCAGTTAACAGGGCCGAGTAGAATTACAAGGATTAGAGTCCCTGTTTTGTCCGCTGTTAACTTGTTGACAGGGCCTGCTGTCAACCGCTTTTACCAGAGTTTGTAGCGTGGACAATCTGGATTTACAGTGACAACTGTATCTAAGGAAGGGTTAGATTCCCCTTAGGGTTAGAGTCCCTAAGTAACTGGAGGGGGAATAGAGTGGGAGATGGGGAATCAAAGGAGTAAAATAAGCAAAGGTGGGAGACCTGCCTGTTTTTGTTTTCTATTTAACTTTTAAAACTTTTATGTAAAGCACTTTAAATTACATTGTTGTTGAAATGTGCTATACAAATAAACTTGCCTTGCCTTGCCTAGAGTGCGGGACTCCTGTTGGAGGAGTTGTATGATCGATCCCAAAATCCGTTTTTTTCCTGAGTTTTTTTTAAAAACAAACTGATTAGCCTATAAGGACACTTTTTCACATGCTTGCAATAAAGCAAGTGCTGCAGTGCGTGTTTGTCCTGGCTTTTGATCCGCATTCATAAACCGATGCACACTAATTTTCATTTCTCTGAGGAAATTCAGGGGAATCCAATCACACGCTTTTACAGAGGTGTACAGAACTTTTCAAAGTAAAAGCTCTCAATAAACTCAACATGAAGCATTGCTGCAAACAACATTCTTGCGCTTTTATTTTGGAGGCACAATCACTTATATTAAGTGTCCCACCAGGGATACTAACACACTGGACCACTGCTACGCTACTTTAAAGGTTCAGTGTGTAAGATTTAGTGGCATCTAGTGGTGAGGGTTGTGAAATGCAACCATCTGTCCAGTCACCACTGCCCCCTATCCTTTCAAAGGGCATAGAACAGCTATGGTGGCTGACACAGCACAAAAGGTGTCTCTTCTAAGACAGTAGAGAGTTGCCTGTCAAGAAATAAGGTTTCTTTATGTAGATATATTAAGAAATTATATTTACTTAATTATGTCACTGTTTCTGCACCACAGTCCATTATACACATAAGATAAAGTTTCTACAAACATTGACAAGGGAAACACATTCATTCTCTCTGTGATTAGGAACACAATTTAGTCTATTATCGTTATCTTTCCCAAAACAACCCGCCAACAATAATATCTGGCCACAGGCAAAAATATAAATAAATAAATACTAAATATATAGCAGTGCCGTCCCGGCAGGGACAGTTACTCACATAATCACTTCCTCTTTAGTGGTTTTGCCTACAAAAGCGCGAGAAGCTTGTTTACTGCAATGCTCTGGAGTTGAACTGAGCTTTTACTTTGAAAAATTCTGAACGACATTAAAAGATTCTGTAGCCTGCTTGACACACCTCTGAAAGATCCGTCAGAGAACGTGATTCCCCTGAATGTCCTCTGCCTGGAGATACTGGGAATTTGCAAAAGTATCCGTAAACTCTGTCAAACTCCTGAAGTAAGCACATCGTGAGCAACATACAATCCTGAGTGAAATTCCTCATATGTGTACACATACCTGGCAATAAAGCTGATTCTGATTCTAATGTAGTGCAGAATCTATCATTTCTGATGTAACTCTTGTCAATCTCAATAACTTGTTGTTACTTTAACTTAATGGCTCTAGTTACATGGTGGTAAGCTGGTGCATTGGTCAAAACACTGCTGTGGTGCTAGTGTACGCCTACATCTCTATCTCTTTGTTTCTAACACACAATCTGACCAAATATCCAGTGACTGGATTGTTCCTAGCTATATATTTTATAAAAAAATGTAAATATAACTATTCTATAGATCTACAAGTCCACTGTGCTTTTACATTTTGAAAAATTACACTAAAAAGGGACTAGCAACAAATCTAGTGAGTTATTCAGACCATCAGGGGAAAGTCAACAATATACACAAATCTATTGTAATTTATTCCCATGCATGCTGCTCAGAGTAATCTCAGTCAGTGCCTCTTCTGCAGCAGCACAGCATCTGTCCCTCTGCTCTTGCACCGTGTGCACGCAGGCAGGAGTAAGAATGAGTTACTGTGGTTACGGGGACGCTCTGTGTCTCAGTCAGCGGCATGTGAACCAAACAATCTTCTGTGTTGTCTTCCTGTTCTCAGTTTCAGGGGGACAATGACAATTCTGTTGGCCTGGAGGGCGATGGATCTCAATGGTGAACTGAATTTCACAGATCTAAAATAAAGTTTTGTCTAACCGTGATTATATCAGAAGCTGATATCATGTGAAGTGTATCATCCATGTTTCCTTGTAAATTTACAACCTTAACCCCCTAAATTCTGAGTTTTCTTCTCAGAATATTACCCCCCTATTACCCCAGTAATATAGTAGTATAGTCATAGTATCTGCCTCTGGGATTTTCTTGGTTGTCTTGATTGGTTGACACCCTCAGTCCAGAGTAACTAGCTATTTTCATCTCTTCTTATTAAGTGAGAAAAGCCTTCCCTCTCGCTATCTCTCTTTTTATCCTTTTTAGTGTGGTTGGTGTTTCAAACCTACACTAATTAGTGCAATCACTGCTCAATTGCTGCAGATCAATGGTGCTCAGCCGCCTACTGGGAGTGACACACTTGGGGCCAGTCCACACATTTGTCGCACCAGGGGATCTGACACAACAGAGGGCCTGTCAGTACAGGTGACAAATGCTGTCACCACTTCAAGAGGAGAGAAAATTATAGAGATCAATGTATAAAAAGACTCATTCCAAAATGCTACAAATCTATTATTGGCAGGGCAGGGGGTCATTATGCCTCATTTGCATTTCTGCTTTTGACATTTAAATGGTAATCTGTGAGATTCTCGCTTCTTTCATTTTGGCAACATTGTACTTAACTCCCCAAAGATCACCTGTCAGTCAAATACTGAGGCCAACATGGCATTTGTCCTTTTATTTCTCTATTTATTGGATTTGTCTGCAGACATTTTTGTGTTGAGCTACAGTGGCTGCCGTTGCTCATGTTAACTACCAGATTATTCTTTTCTTCTTCGTTTTTTTTTTTTTGCTTGCCTGAGGCGATGTTGATCAGTTGGTCTGTCAGTCAGTCTAACACTTTGGTCCAGAGTGGAATATCGTAACAACTATTTGATGAATTACCATGTCATTTAGAAGATATGTCCCCATATCCATGGTTCCCTGACTTTTCCTCTAGCAACACCATCAGTTTCACATTTTTGGTTCACAATCACATGCACAAAACTATTGGATGGACTACCATGAAAACCGGTACAGACATTCATGCCCCCCACAGTAAAAACTGTGATGATGATCCTTTGATTTTTCATCTATAATATCTCATAATGAAAAAACCTACTCACATGTATAGTGTTTTTCAATTAAACTGGGTGTAACAGTTGAAATGTACACTTTATACGGTACAGCATGTGCAGTATGTATCACCGAATATCAATGTGCTAAAAGTGTGGATGTAATCCAGAAACAATTCCCACAAAGTAGTAGGTTTGTTTTAGTCAGTGGAATCAGCAACATTGAAAGCTGCAGGGCTCCCATGTATTTTGGTCAAGGACACACTGACAAAGATGGATGCTCTGGCTTCTGTGGAAGCTAACCTGATGATCCCCAAGTGTGCGGGACGGTCACATTACTCGCCAGGATAAACGTCTTTCTGTATTAGTTAATGTGCATCATGTAAACATAATGCCACTCATGAAGAAAAACTCAGATGTTACAATATGTTGCTTATGGTGTGCGCCTCAGTGTTATGCGGGTGATCTCCATGCAGAGCACAAGACAATGGGAATAATTACCTCGAGTTTGATGTCCTCAGATCGTCTGCCAGTTGTCAGCGATGAATGCCTGCAATAAACAGAAAAGCACAAAAAAAAAAAAACCAGTTGAATTAACTATCAGTGTCATCCACTGAAGAAGGGGCAGGTCCCTGCCTGACACAGAACGGTGAGTGGAGGATAATGAGAAGAGAGTGTATTTGATTGGTGTATTTGTCTACATCAAAGAGAGCTTGGATAGAAACGGAGCAGCTGGGCAGGCTTTACATGGACGAACCAAACAGAAGGACACAATCATAGACATATCATATGAAAATATAACTCTGGGATGAGCAAACAGATTGTCCCATAACATATTTGGCTCATATTAAACAGGCAGCTTAAAAGTTCCCTGTGACATTTAGTAAAACAGTCGGATGTTCACTATCACAAACATATCTGTGTTCAAGCCACAAAAAGTTAGTGGTTAGAAAAATTGGCCTATGACGTCAAAACCATTGGTTGGAGCTGGCGCGCTGGGAAGCTGTGGGAAAGCAGGGTGAAAGTATAATTCTGACTGTTACTTTCCTAAACAGGCATCATCAGACTGCTCAGTGTGAGACTGCAGCAGCAATGACCTGCTCCCTAGTATGAATCAGTGTAATGGCATCAGTGTGACATGGAGCTGGGGGCAAAGAAAAGCTGTAGACACTTTACATTATTTGGGGTAAGGAGGGCTGATGAGACTAAATGTGTCCTTAAGATTTGTCTTGGTGTGGATTTGGCTGTTAGTTGTAAGTGTTGTGAAAGCATAAAAGTGTCATGACTGCTTCTAGGGTGTTGATTCTGCACAGGTGACTTGGAAAGTTAGTTATTTTTGTACTTGTAGATTTTTTTTTGTTTGTTGGTTTTTTTTCTGCACTTCAGTCCTGCAAAGCAACGTTAAGAAATTAGAAATTAAGCATCAAAGCATCACATCACTGGCAAATTAAAAAAAGATCTAACAGAAACATATCTAGAAGAACTGATTGTTGTTTGTCAACAATCGAAAATACAATACAATACAAAGAAGATGAAATGGCAGTTAAATTGAAATTTCAACTTTTGATTTTTTTTAAATTTCAACAACTGAATGAAGTGAATGACGTGTCAGTTGTAGTAATTATTAAGAGTAGCAGGGCTCTACGCTAACCTTTTTTACATGTGTGCACGTATGTGTGCACGTATCGATTTTTAGGGGCATATGCATGCGAAATGCTGGCACTGTAGAGCACTGAGTAGTTAAGATGTGAACTGGAGTGTAATCAATAAAGCAGTTGAACTCTCAAATGAAAATGACATGAAAGCTGTGAAACTGTTATTTGACAGGTAAGCACTGAAAGCAGTTCAATTGTTATCTGAAGAGTGAGATATTAAAGTAGTTGAACTGTCAGTTAAAAATAAATATCAGTTCAACTGTCTCACTGACATGTAACAGGTAAAAAAGCAGTTGAAGTAGAATTTTAAGTGTTTAGAGATCGCTGAAGCCTACAGTGAGTGTGAGGTACTCACTCTAGGTTTGACCATTAATTCATGCACACACATAAATGACGAACTTGTCCTCTGACCACAAACTGTACTTTAGAAAGTAAACAAAAATTAGCTGATTGCTGCAATGCTATTTCTCTTATCTGAAAACCAATGTGAGGAGTCACCTGTTTTTTTGTACACAGTGATGACTAGTGTGTGTGATCACCATATGGTGTGTGTGTGTTTGGAGACGTCTGTTCAAAGTTGGGAATTTAGTCACTCGATTTATCCACCTGAAGCTTAGCCTTGGAACAGAACACCTTATCAGAGTGGGACGTTGGGAATGGATGAGTCTATAATGGAATCACTGATCAGCCATCAATCAACAAGCATCTGTCCGGTCATTCATCAATTAGACTGAGTGGAAGTAAATGCTGAGTTAATTTGTCTTCACTGGACTTAGATGTGAGTTCGACATGCCGGCAACTTGAGCAAACACAAGATGAATGAAAAGGAACCACACAGATAAAAGCACACTGACACATGCACACATAGACACACACACACCTATCCTCCAGACCTTTCAACTGTTCTACCCACTGAACTACTTCTCACATTGGCATATAATCTGTTACAATTACTGCCATTGTATTTTGACCTTAATAAAGCTAGTTTTACGTTTGTGTCTTTAACTTCTACACTATCTTTGTAAAGTGAGGACATTTGAGGACATATTTAATGCGCTGTTTAAGCATTACGACTTTTTGGGTAAAGGGTAGAATAAGATTAAACTCAGCATATTTATGTCAACTGTGTGCACCTCCTCTCTGTGTATGGTGACACAGAAAAACACACCTCCAGCCACAACATAAATGGAAAACACAGTGTTAGTTGAGTATTTTGTCATGTTTCCAAAACCACCAAAATGATATAGGTAGCAGCACTATGAGAGCCTTGCATCGCTCCTCTCCCGAAATGCTAACCATAAAGGACACTCCACTGATTTTAAACAAGTTCAGTTTACTCATCACAAATAGAGATGC
Organism: Micropterus dolomieu; assembly: GCF_021292245.1. NCBI lineage: Eukaryota > Metazoa > Chordata > Actinopteri > Centrarchiformes > Centrarchidae > Micropterus > Micropterus dolomieu. Next base: position 591,798 of record NC_060153.1, on the reverse strand, counting down.
ACAGTAGAGTGCTACTCAACTAACCGGTGTGTTGGAACTCTAATGATGCCATTAGCTTAGGCTTGAGATTAAAAGTTAGTATGTATTGGTGTTTAATTTTGACTAATCTGTCTCTTGCGACTTCCCAAATTTAAGGGAGTGCTGTTCTTTTCCAGCAGCACATAGACATCCAGCAGACACAGAACATTAGGAATCTGTTTCAAATTATGTTGGCTAATTAATGATTGCAAGTCCAATTCTCAATGTGTTGCAAAACCAAAACAATGAGCTGGAAGTGGTTAATAAGCTGCATCGAGCTGCTGAGAAAGAACACAAGTCCCTGTGGGGTCATCGCCACAAGTGACCCCATTCAAACTGCATACAGTATAGCCATTAGACAAACTACTAAATATTATTTCTGAGTTTTTCTTGGTATTTAGGTCTGAGTGCATGTTCACACCTAAAACATTCAGTGCTCAGCGTTTGCCTTGAATTGTGATATTCAAATTGCAGTGCGGCTTGTCTGGATGTAACTAAAATGATTACACCTAATTGCTTCAACACCAACAAGTTAAACAAAACATAGAGAAACATTTTCATCTCCTGTTTTGTTGTGTATTTGGTTGTTGTGAACCTGAACAAGAAAGACCTGCAAAAAAAGTGAATGTGTTTCACAATGCCTCAAGTACAAAAACTGGCAACCATTTCTTACAGGAACAGGATTAAAACACTGCACACAAATTCCTTTGCCACAATCACACCCTTGCTCTTGTTTCCTATCATATCTAGCCTCTGTGCTGAAAAGGGCGTACAGAGCAAAATGTTGCACTGCCATCTGAAGGAGCCTGGAGCTGAAAGGAGACACATAGATCATTTTCTCAGCAGGAGGGGAACACTAGAGGCTGACAGACTATGGATGATGTGTGTAGTGGCTCATCCAAGTAAGGTGATGCTTTATATCATAGCCTATTATCCACCGTCCAGTGGACACTCTACTGGTCCTTCACACACCAACAATCCAGGAACTGGAGCTGCCTAAGTATTTTCAGGAGCAATCCCATCATCTATGAAAGACTGGACGACAGGAAAAAATAAAAATTATAGTTCCAAAAAGGGGTGTAGCTACTGGAGTGGCCTGACATGAGTCAAAGTTTTTTCTTTTTTTGGTGGGGCTAAAATTCTTTGGGAGGGACAACTCGGACAGTTCTGCAGAGTTTAGTTTTTGTTTATGTGCTCATATTAGGTGATAAAAAAGAAAAATGATAAGTAAAAGTCATGAGAGAAAATTAAAATTATGAAGTAGGGCTGCGCGATTTGGAGAAAAAGTCATATTGTGATTATTGTGGACAATATTGTAATTTGCCATTGCGATATTATGGAACAAAGGGTACTATGAGTCTACTTGCTTGATTATCAAGGAAAATGCACAAAATACTGACATTTTTAAATATCTAATTCTCAGCTCGAACAAAGTTAAAACATTAGTCCAAAAATACAGATTTTGCCACATCGTTAACAGCGGAGGAACTACTATAAATGATTAGTATAATATTATAACATTAATAACAAGTAACAGGTAATAGTATACTGTTAGTGTTAATATATTACTTTCTATAGTCATTATAGTTTCATATAATAGTATACTATTGTACCACTAGTTTAATATTAAATTCAGTTACTGCTGTTTCACTTCTGTGGGTTGTTTTTATTCATTTAATCCTCGTGGAAGGAAAATTCTCTACATTGATCTCTAATTTGTCAATACTATGTACTTACTTGTCAATAATCATGTTGTTCAACATTTAAAGATTTGCTGTAGCATGTCAAACTTTTAAGGGTTTATGTCCTTCCCCATCCAGTTGACAAAAAGTGACAATCACGTTGGCTTTGAAAAGTTGAACATGTTGAACAACAAAAGGCACTGATACAGCTAACCGTTAAATGGCCAGCTGGCCAAACCCAAACCTTCCATATCTTCTCTCTTTTTTTCTTCAGTCTTACCGCTTCAGCTGTCGACAATGCATCTCTTTCTCTGTCACAGAGCTACCGGCCCACCAGCATTTCTCCTGGTCCTCTGGTGGAGGTTTTGAACAATTAGCGGCTGGTGCGGGGAGTGGGGCTATGGTAGGTTGTTATCTTTAACGTTACTCACACACTGCTCATAAATCATTTTTCTGGTTCGCACGTATTTGTTTTTAGGGGCACATGCGAGAGCCGGGTGTGAGAAGGGATAATGAGCAGACTGCAGTGCACCCAGGAACGAGAGTGTCACACAGACAGCACTTTTTTTGTTTAATTAAATCACACCCTTTTTGAGGTTATGTAATCGCACAGGATGACATTGCAATTGCATTTAGATTAATCGTGCAGCCCTAGAGTGAAAATAATATAAAATGAATAACAACAACAACAAAATGCTTTATACCTTAATACATACATACATACAACCCTACTATAATATAATTTAAACTTGTTTTAATTCTATTGAATTTAGTTGAGTTATAGATGGGTATATGTGTTGACAAAGCTTCACTATATCTTTATGCTTGTCTCTTTATTTGTGTTGATGATCTAATGGTCTGTAATTGTGTAAATTGTGTCTGACCTGTTTTTAAACAAAGTGTAGCTTTAAGCAAATTTGACAAAACCACTTTAGTCCGTTATTTATCTCGAGCACAGTGTGAAATGTGAAAAGCTGCACTGCTAAGGCATTATTGGTTGATTAAAGGCTATAATTATGAAGCATACTTTAACTGCTTTTTGACATGAAAAAAATAAAATTAGAAATGTTTATGTTGTCCAATTTGTGCTTAAAAATCTCCTCATCAAATTATGATGATTAACAAGTTATCTCAAACTGCTCATTAAATGAGATGCAGTCTGTTAATATCTTGAAAAAGCTGCTCATTTAATATAACATTGTTACTATTGCATATTATATTCTATAACTATGCATAATCACACCAGATGGATTAATTTAGTCTGTCAGTGATTTGTCTTGTCTGACGTCCTCCATGCATTTCTGCCTTTTGCAGTGGCAAAGTATTTGTCAATAGACGATTTACTTTTTTGTTCAACCACAATACTGCACATTTTGCAAAACCGTTTACCCATGCTTTAGTAAAAAAGATCTAGTAAAAAAGAGTCTTTTCCTGTCATATTTGTAGGCAAATATGAGACGATGGTACCACACATGTCTGCTGTGTGTTGTAAACAAGGACGTGAGTTTGCTGACGTATGACGTTTTGAGGGAAATGGCGATAATAGGTCAAACTTGCGGAAAGGTTGATTGATTGGTCAGAATTGCAATTTGAGCTTAATTCATGAGAATTTGTTGAGGGACTGATCAGGGCTGTCATCCTGACTCATATGATGGCTGCTCACTTTGAAGCATTAACATTTTAACTCGGATTGCATAGAGTCATCAGGTCCAAACTCACTAATATACTTACGTTGCCTATAGTTGTCGAAACCATGTGGCCATTCACAAAACAACCCATGTGATGTTTTTTTTTCCTGATATGCGACTTTTGTTGTAATGAAATTGTATTTCCGTTTTAGTGTTTAAGTTCAGTCAACCTTAACATTGGATAATGCATGTCAAAACACCTGCACCAATTCTTTTCTATGTAAGTCCTCACATAGGGCATTTTGACGCATGTGATCAAGGGCTGACACAATTTTCAGGGTACACCTGTCTCCTATTTTTCAGTTTCACCACTCATCACCTCTCCTGAAAAGCAGCATTATTATCACATTTGCTCCTTAGATCGGCAATTCCATTACTTCGTTATTTGTATGTACAAACATCCAATGAGGCAAAGCCTCAGTGGAACAGCTGATGTGTGATGCACTTAAGACATTCTGTGACAGTACAAAAATTTTACACCTAAACTGTTGCTACTGACAGATGGCAGTAATTCCTCTCATGTAAAAAAGAGGTTCCTTGTAAGGAATACGAAAAGATGGGTTAATTTAAGTTCTAGGACAACTTATGTTGTTTACCAACTATAGATACAAAACAAAGTTAACAGTAGTTACAGTAGAACATAGTTTCAATACATATTTTTCTGAAATAGTTATGCGTCTCTTATACCAGTCCTTTCTTTCATTTCAGAAGTATCAGAGTTTGTTGAGACGGTTAAACCCTGTGACTTCACTGTAAACAAGTGAAACAAGTTTTGAATCAGCTATAGAATACCTCCCACAGAGCAAAACATCACATAGACACCAGCAGATGACTCCTGCTGTGTCAAACTCATAAACTGCTGAACCCCCACAGAGCGATGGGTTTTGTTTCATCCTTCACTGGTCTATCAACACACAAATGCACACACACGCACAATTGGTATTAGTTTACTTCTGAGAACATTCTTTTTACATTGAACTCTTGGCTTTAATCCTTTCGTATACTCAAACACGAGCCTATATCTAACTAGTACCTTGACTTTGAAATTGTGACTGACCAACATCTTCTTGTTGATGAATATCTAGCTCTAGAGTATAATTGATGTGAGGCTTATCAAGGAAGCACAGCCCTGGCAACAGATGGAGCTGCTGATGTTTAAAATCCTTGTGTGCAAAGAGAAAATCAAATTAGATACTTTAAAGTGTATCAAGACTCAGCTTTTGCTTTCACCGCTTTTCACTGAAAACACCAGGCTATGTTAAAAGGAGCAATTTGTTGATTGTTTGGGGTTTGAATAAACAAAAATAATGAGCCTTATTCATACACTACTTTCAAACAAAAATACTTTTAAAAAAGAGCCATATATTCTATATTTCTTATGACTCGAATTTTGAGTGAATAGGTTAGCTTGCTGAAAAAGGGTCAAGGAACATCTAGCTTTTTTATTTTGGCATGTGCTTTAGCATTCCCACTGTCTCCACATTGTTCTTTTAAGGTGCCCACATTCTCCTGTCAACTTTTTTTCAAATCACAGCTTTTCAATGAGATGTGCTGTAGACATTTATCAAACCAGTGTTTGATTTTGTCCATTTAAAAAAGTATTGTACTAGTGCCATGTCCGTCAAATTCCATCAACACCTACTGCATTTGGTTCAGAAGTGTTTTTCTCCTGCTGCTGTCTAAAGAAAACATTTGCAGTGTGCACACAGAGCTTTCCACTTTCTTTCCAACTGGTACCTTATCGACGACTGCAGAGATCAAATTATATAAAAACACTGCAAAAACATCAAATCATCAAACATCAAAGATCTAATCACATCAACAATAAACTTTAAGTACAGAACATCTCCACTTCAAATATAATAGCTACACACAAGCACATAAACATTTGTCCATGTTAACGTTATTTGCACTCTGGGATCTTCACTTCAGTCCATTAAAGGAAAATTAGAATATTACAAAATGTTCATGTTCATGGAGGTTTTAATCGCATAGCAACAGCTCACAAACAGTTCATCCTAAAACATTTGTGTAGCACCACTGGCTAAAAACAGATTCAGCCTTTTGGACACAGAGGGTGAGACATGCTCAGTGATGAGTTGGCCACATGGGCAGCAGTAATGCCAACCAGAAGATCTGACCTCCCAATATGTATAATAAATAGGGGTGGACTGACACACTTTGGTGTTCTGGACCTCTTTAAGAGCGAGTAGAGAGGAGAAAAGCTGAGACAGGTACAGAGTGAGTGAGTGTGTAGAGAAATAGCTAGGTAATGACTGTAATTCAACTTCACCACCTGCGTAAGTGACTGAGAGTGAAAGTTTAAAGCTTGAATCAATGAGAACGGGCAAGAGGGGAGACCACAGGAGAGCAGGGAGACTGACACAATTCCTGGGCAAATGAAAGAAAGAAATGGAGGGAGACGAGCGAGAAAGAAGTGGGGTAGAAAGACAGACATGACAAGATTGACAGGTATGACAAAAGCTGCAGATTTGATGGAGCTACGAGGCAAAGTGATGGATGCAGGTGAAAAAAAACACACCTTATTTTCCAAGAAGACACCGCTTTAGCTGTCAGGTTCTCTGAAAAACTCAAGGATCACATGTGAGTCACCACCTGTCATGCCTCCTAAAATACACACACACACACCCACCCACCCATCCTCCACTGTGATGATCACAGTCACACACAGTTGCTCAACACACATAATCGTTAATCACTGCTGCAGTCTGGAAGGGAAGCCAGTGGTGTATTTCCCTCAGGGCAGCAGTTATTCTACTGTTTCAACTCAGCACCCTCACTGAGTGACTGTATCTTCTCACCCTGAGACAAAAAAAGTCTACTGTCTGAGTGTGTGTCTGAGTGGCTGTGTACTTTTTTCCGTCATTGTGCTGTGCGAATGTGTATTGGCCGTATTCCCACTACAATAAGCAGTAATACATGAGCTTGCGCCACTTAACACAGAAAAAGTGAAGGTTGTGTTCAAACGGTTCTTAATTCAAAAGTAAGTGTCCCCGCCTAAGGATTTATACAATTGAATCAGAATTGTCAAGTCTTGACCACAGTCCTCCTCTTTCTGCCACACACATACACGCTACGCCCACGCATGCGCACTGACCCCTCTTCCTTAGGGGTTAGGGTTACAATTGTGGATTTATTCACGCACTTTAAAAACCTTCATTAAAGGCTTCTTTTTTTTCACCTTTTTATTTACAGCATTATATGTTGAAATGTATTACAATAGGCTGTATATTAACTTATTGTAAGAAAACTGGTAGTCCTATGTAAAATCAGACGTTGAGCACCCCCATATCGTCAAAATGGTTTGATCCTTGTTTCGCTGCGAAGCTTTGTCTATGAGATTGACAGTCACTCACCGAAGCATCAAATCTTCAACTCTTCGGGGTCAGCCCTAGATTATAGTTTCACTAGTGAGGGTTAGCTGATAACATAGTGTCAAATCTGAAACACTGTACTAGACTTTAGACACTTATTTAGAGCCATGGTTGGATTTTATTTGAGGTGTCCTCCTACACAATTTTGACCCCTGCCAGCCAATCATAAATTAGCATATTTTGTGGAAATGGTATAAATCTTGACAAACAGATTATTTGCATTGCTTTTGGAGGATGGAGACTTGCATGTCTGATCAAACTCCTTGTTAACCACTTGCACATTGACTGCCAATAAGCTACCTACTATTTTAGCAAGAGAAGTAGTTGGAAGGAACGGCAGCTAACTGAACAGTTGAGCCAGTTTTAATTACTGTAATAACTGTATTTCATGGTCAAATTTCAGTATTTACAGCATTTTCAGTAAGGGTGTGATTTAGAGAAGTTAGCTTTGTTTCACTAGATGCTGTAGTATTCAGCACACCCAAACACATGGTAAAAGTGGATTCATAAATGGGTTGTGCACTCGTGCCAGTCACAATGAGTCCTCTAGCTCAGGTGGTTCAGACAAATCTACCCAAGAACCGTCCCTGATGCTGCAAAAGGTTTCAAAGATGTTTGCTTTTTCACAGCCAAAAACAAGATGCGCTTCTAGTTGAAACATTTTAAATTTCTCTGAGATGGGAGAAGCGAATTCGAATGAGAATACAATCATAAACGTGACGGGAAAGGCGGAAAATAACATTATACTAGTGGCCCAAGCATTAAAACTTTAAAACCAATTCCCCAATTTACTTTTGTGAAAGTAGAGTTACATTAGTTTTACTCCTAAATTTGACGACACTTTAAAAAAAAGGGGTGTCAAATGTGCAACTGCAGTCATTTTAGCCATAATCCAGGAGTGGATTGTGAAAAGACTGTGTGCAAGACTGCAAAAGTGATTCTGTGAACCTCAGTGAGTTCAAGTTCACACACTTGCGAACATAAGTGTGTATGTGTGTTGTTTGACTGGTAAATGGAGTCTCAGCAACAAATAGCCCATACAGTCTGTGCCTCTCACCACCTCTCTGACAAGAGTCTCTTCTCAACACTAATAGTGTCAATAGTGTCTGTCAAAGTCCGCAGCCTCTTCTCTCCATTGGCAGTGCTCTGTTGTTCTCCACACCTTCTTTTTACCTACCTCTGCCCCTGTCCTCTTGTACCAAACTATGTCTCTCCTTTGTGGTTACAGAGGACATTAAATTCCACAGCCTATGGCATCTGTTTTTCTTTTTTGTTTTCACCTCATTTACCATCCGTCCTCTCTTTTTACTCCTTTCTTCCCTCCATTCCTTCCCCATAATGCTTTGGCTGCACTGCAACATGCCAGACTGCTTAAACAGAACATTGAACAAAATATGCAAATTATTATTTTTTCTTTCTTTATGAGCTGTCATATTTCCAATCTTACTCTTATTCTCCTTTTCACTGTGACTCTCCAATATTGCACCTTCTTATCAGCTTTCACTACTCATTGCACCATGCCCCCCTCCACACTAAATTGGTGTTTGGGTGCTTGGCCAACACATTGCTTTCAGGGAAATTTGCTACATATTTTAGAGCAGCAGCCCCATCCCATAAATCATCTTCTGGCAGTCTAGATGTATGAGTGTACTCAAACACTATGATGATGTTCGTGTGTATTTGTTCTTGCTCACATACACCAATCCACAGGCCAGGCCTATCACACATTTGGAGTCTTTCCAGTCATCACATTCAAGAAAGGCTCAAGAAGAGTGTCACTCATTAAGTTTGAAATAGTGACTGTATTCACATTAGAAAAAAATTGTTGACACTTTCTATTACAGGCACTACATTTCATAATTACAGCCTAATTAGAGGGTCGGAGGATGGAGCATGTGGCAGGATTTGTATGTTGGACATTTAACACACTGAGAAACAGTGGGGATCTTTAGTGACTGGCTCTCTGGTGCAAATTCAACACATCCAGCAGTTTTTAGATGATTCCAGATGTTGTCATGGTCTATCAGTAGAGACAAATCTTGGTTGTATTCCATAAGTTTTGTGTTAAAGGCAGCTCAAAAGGTAAATGGGTAAGGTTGAACAAAAGAGTCTCTGGTTTGAATCCCACAACTGGAAAAATAGGCTCAATGTAAACTGAGTTAGAAATACTTTTGAGCAAACCACTTTTGTCTAGTACTTTTGGTTGTGTCACAGTGTTTCCATCCACCCATTTTCCTACACAGGATATGAAATTCCTCCTACGCATCCTGGTCTGTAAAACACTTACTGTAACGGAACGGCGGTTCTACACTAAGTTCCCTCCAGATGTCTGAGCTCCTCATAATATCTCTAAGGCTGAGTCCAGGAAACAAAAGTTGTTCACTTGTATCAATGATCTCATTGTTTTGGTCATTACCCAGAACTCATGGCCACAGATAAGGGTTGGGTAGATTGAGTAGTAAATTAAGAGCTTCACCATCAGGCTCAACTCCATTACAGTCCGGCACAATGCCTACATTAAACCACTGATCTCATGCTCCATCCTACCCTCACTCGTAGAGAAGACCCCAAGATACTTGAACATCTTTACTTTGGTCATCGATGTTCTTTAGGGTACAGTTTGAGGTGTTTGCTTGCCCTCCTATTACCTAGAAATATGCCCGGCTTTTTGGCAGCTGTTTTAAACATGCTTTCTGCAAAAAAAATGTTGATTTTATATTGGGGCTTCCCATTTTTATTCCTATCTCCCTAATCAACATTTGATTTATCAGAAGTTGATAGCCTCACTGAATCTTCATCTACATTGGTGTTCTCTTGGATATTAGACGATAAGTCAAACAAAGACAAGGACCAAGCATGTATGGAGAAAGTGAACTGTGATCTACGGCAGCAGTCTTAGGACTGAATGTGGAGACTAATCAGGTACAATGTTACACCTGGGACACAAAATGGTAATTCAAGTGCAATTAAGTACTGGATAGGAAGGGGCACTCCAAGTCCTGGGGACCAACACTTTAATAATACTATAATGATATGATGATTAAATGGTAATAACAATATAATGACAATACAAGATTTAAGATCTATTTTTCAGGATCAGCCTGGCCCAGAAGGCAGCTGCACATATAACTGTTAAAACACCTTTAATCCAATTTATGAAGGATCAATGCTTAAAATTAACATCAGAATAATTACTGTATGTGAAAATGACCTTGTTATTTGTCTGTTTGCTAATATGTAGCTGACAAATTCTCACCATTTTCAGGTAGGGCTTCTGTCCCTCATATTTTCACTATGTGATACAATTCACAAATCAACATGTATACCATATTGCAGCAAATTTCCACCATCCATCTCTCACCACAATCTGACAGCTGACTTCTTTAGGGGGGACCCTGGAGAAGTCATTACGGCGGTGGCTGTCCAGCTTCTCTCCTCACTGTATCTTTAACATTCATCAGGCATCACTGATGGAGTTTGGGGAGCTGGCTGGCCTCCTTAACCTTGCAAATAATGAACTGACAACAGTTTGTTTTGGTTTTGTGCTGCCTTGTTAAATTGCACTCTGTTCCGTCTGATTTCTGTCTGTTCACCGACACATTCCCAAACAGCCATCTTGACATGGGGTCTGACCACATAGCTAGCTTATAGCTCTCCACGTTTATGATTTATGTCTGCACCAATGTCAGAGCACATAAAATCCTGCTCTGTGTGTGCATGTATGTGAACGTATGTGAGCATAAATTTATGTCTGTGTATATATCACAAATCCATCTCCATTATTCCTACTGCGACTGTGGGATAAAACATGAACAAGAGGAAGTGCCTGAGCTGAGTACACAACACAGCGAGTAGGACCCACATGTTAAGAACTATCACACTCTTTTTGGCCCTCTCCTGGTGTCTAGACTGAGGTTTATCTTTAAGAAAGTACCTGTATTGCTGCACTTTTTAGGATAAACAAGGCTTGTAGGGACAGCGCAAACTGATGCTGCTGAATATTGAGCTATAAATATTTTTCTCCTCTCACAATTTGCTGTCTCGGTGATCCAACAGAAATACAAGACAGGCTGTGAATTGTCACAACTGGGAATGATTCACACCAAACCTAAACCTAACCAAGTAGTTTTGTTTTATTTATTTTTTTTTATCCAAAAATACTTTAATTTGAAGTTTTAATGTGACTGTTTAATCTAACCAAATATTTTTATTATTTGTATTTGATTGCTGCATGTTTGTGCTATGTATTCTTGTAAATGTAAGTGTTTTGAGACCGTGATGACAGCAGTTTTACACTTGAGTTAGCCAACAATGAGTTGGCTGTGAAATGACAAAAGTCCACCCTGGTAATCTGTCTTTTCTCATATGCTGTAACTGATAGTGAGCCAGTTCTGCTTTTTTTCTCGTCCCAAGTGGTATAGATTAGATTTTTCAGTCATATCATGATATCAACATATTTTTCTCTTAAACAAACTTTGGTACTTAATTAGTTCTACAAATCTGGCGTGTGTCTAAATCCTTTAAAGAACTACTTCAGTCTGTGTTAATTTGGATTTAGTCGATGAACCCAGACAAATAACTTCTCTACGCATTTTAGTCTGTTGCACTAGACTGACAGGAGCTTTAAAAAAAACTCTGTTTGTGTCTGTGTAAAGTTTATATTTATTTTACATAGCAATTTGTGTGTAATGTGACTCTGCAATTTTCTCCAAGGTAGTTTTACCTTTTAAGACATTTGCTGACCCATCTATTGTAGTTTATCATCTGACATACACTCAAAAGACACTAGAGCAGGAGTCATGAGTGTTGATGACACTGTGTTGACCTATGTCAGACATTCAGAAACAGTATGTGACCTATTGGTGTTTATAAGGCTCTACTCTGTTCTGTCCTTGCTGTCAGCTAGTGAGTCACCATCCAAAATCTGAATGATACATTTGTAGTACAAGGCATAGCGCTGTTTCAAACTTGCTCAAAATGCAATTTTATCATCAAGAAAAGAACTATTGTCTGAGGAATAAAAAGAAGAAATAGAATTTTCTGGGAAGCTACTTCATTTTTCATTGCCCTTTTTTATTGATTTTTCTTCCCACCAAAAACTTTAGTTTCTCCTTCTCTTTTGTGAATGTGTGTGTTGGTTCTCTGTCTCTTCAGCACATTCTCCACTGTATTCCTTATGTTGTCCATCAAACAGGGTGATACACACACCACCCACCTCTCATCTTTGTGTGGCAAGTAGTACTCATCCTCAGTAAGCAAAATATGCCAGTGGCAGCTAAGTAATGACATTTATACACGCACTGTCCTGCATGTCCTCTTAAAACAGCTCCTGTCCGTGGTGGGCTGGGGTTCACCATAAAATCAAGATAAGCAGTATATATTTTTACATTCATATTTTTTTATAAACAAATTCGTTTTGATTTTACTCATTATCATGAGAGCTCCACAAAAAAATCTCTTTCTATAATTGCTATAGATTGCCGCGACCTACTGATCATTTTCTTATTCAGCTTCCAAAAACATGCTGTCTTCCAACTATTCTTTGCTCTGCTGCTCTGATGCTGTCTCTTCTCCTCTCCTGCCCACTGCTTTGTTTCCTCTCCTCTCCTCTTCTCTCCTCTAAAATAAAATATATTTTTTTAAACTTGTGTTTATTGATGTGTGCTTATTGGTTGTTAATCAATACTCTTTATGGTTCCATTTTATTACTAGAAGTTTAAAGAGGGTTGAATATAACTACATTTTCTAAAGTTTCTAGAGCAGCAACAGTAATGTTTCCAACAGCAAAGTCACTCATTAATATTATACTGTATATAATGCGCATAACATACACACACACTTATGCTTTGTACATCTTTTTGCTTGTTAAATAGGTGCATTGCTAGTTATTAATCATGAAGGTAAGGAAAGTTTTATTGAACTTATAGTAACAAGGGTAGTTGTCATCAACTTGAGTAATCTCTAAATTATCTTCACTTCACGATAATGAGTTCACTGCATTCTTTCAGATTTTAATGCGTCAGACGCAGGACATGTACCTGTCAACATCACTGCAGCTTCCATCATACCCGTAGCTGTAGCAATGAAAAAGCTGACACAGAAACACTACTTTGGGAACTAGTTCTAAGGACTCTGCGATGTCACGTATTCCCATTGGCTGTTTGGGTTTGTGGTGAGTTCAAGCACAAGAAATTATATTTGTTTCATGAACACGCTTTAGAAACAGTAACACAGCTATTAGCTATTAAAAAAACATTTAATAGATTTTTTTAATCTGAGCAGGACTTCCGACTTTTACTCCCAGAACACGTTCCTCCCCCCCCCCCCCCCCCCCCCCCCCCCCCCCATTTTCACCGCTGGCTCCTGTAAACTCTATTAAGTCATTATTGGTTCCTATTTGAGAGGCACATTGATGAAATTCATGTACATATTTTATGTCTGACTCTCTTTTTGTATAAGCTGGTCACAAAGGTACAGGTTGGAGGCTGGATGGTAGCCTGCATATATATGAATTTATGCACTTCCATTTAAATGAGAACTGGTAAGCCAAACATGAAAACAGAATGCAAGGAAAGTTACATAAACAGACCTGCGGATTCCAGTGTTTTGGATGCTAGACAGCCACAAACAGGAACTTTTAAAGTCCCTGAATTTTCCAGTAGTTATACCTAAAACATTAGTTTATTTATATTTAAGGTTTAGCAAATTTAGCTGACCTTTGGCCAAACTGGTGTCTCCCATCCTTCCTCCCGCCACTTCACATCAATGGTTACTCCCTAATCCCTATCAGACCTAACTTCAAAGAAACAGCATTTGGGGCTAGAGGGGCAATTTATAGATTTGTGTATAATTTACAGTAATGTGTAACAGTTTTAGGCAGGTGTGGAAAAAATGCTGTCAGCAATACTTCCAAAAATGGACATTTTAATATTAATCAATTAAGATAATGCAAAGTGAATGACAGAAGATTTATCAGTTCTTCTAGGTACAAAGGGAAGTAAGCATGATGTGTCTTTTTTCTGCTCAGTCAGCCAAGAGTCCTCACCCATTTTTATTCATTCTATGCAGCTGTTTCTGTTCAACATATTGAATTGGTGATAATTGGCACCTGTTTGGTTAAATTGTTTAATCACACAACTGACAATATGCCTACAAAATCCCTGACATTGTGCAAGTGCACCTAAAGAAGTATGCTGTTTTTAAGGCAAAAGGGTGGTAACAGCAAATAATGATTTATATTATATTATGTCCATCTGTGTCTGTACTTATATGCCTTAATCCTCCATTATCACATCTACTTGAAGCTTTCAACTAAGTGTAAAAGGGTCAGACAACCAAAAAGCTGCATTCAAGGTTTATATTGCAATGTAATGTTACAGTCACGAGGGGAGATTCTTAAAATCTCATATAATTTTGGGAAGGCTTCATCATTGTCAACAAAGTTGAGCTGGATAGAAACAGGTGAGGCACATGTTTTTTTAGACAGACATGCTAGACATGTAACAGGAATGGAAGGGAAGTAAGTAGTTATGTTTTCTTGGTTCTACTTCCATCTGAAATTTGGCCACAGTCAGGATTAATTGGGGCTGGTCTCAGAGACATGGGTTCTGTTCTTAGTTTTATGTCCATGCAGACATTTTCCAGACTTTAGCCAAGGTTTTTAAAATCTGGTTTGCATTATCAGAAGGAGTAAATAGGCATTATTTCCACTAACATCAGGTGAGAAATTAATTATTCTGCAAGCAATACCATCTTGAACAGCTGCTCAGTGTAAAAAGATTTGGGTCTTTAACTTTGCTTAGTAACAGAGTAAGTGGTGATCTGTGGGGTGATTTTGCACCTTGCTAAAGACAGAATGGAATTGTGTTCACATTGGGTTTTGTTGGGTCTAACAAACAAAAGGTACTTTGAGGTACTGAACAGTCTCTGGTACCACCAGGTTAACATTACTATTTTGTGCTTTTATATGTAAATTGTCGCACTCCTCAAAAAGGTATCACACATCATCCAATGACATACCTGCAGTGCTCTTATGCAAATAAGCCCGCTTTAAAAATCACTTATGAATTGTGGTAGCAGATCAAGGTTTGCCTTTGTGCTAAGGACACTTAGAAAGAGAGGTAAACCATATGCTGTGGTGGTAAAATTTATGACCAATCAATAATGGTCTTTCTACCTTCAGGGCTACATATGCCATGTGTCAACTATTTCATCTAGGCATGCATTATCACTTTACATCCTCAGGGAAATAATGGCCTCTAAGTAGAGGTGTTTGTTTTGGTTCAGTGATTTTACCAGAGGGAACAAGTATTGATAAAATCCATTGGCTTAACCATAATCACTGACAGTTTAGATTTACCTGACATCGGTATAGTGTTTGTATGCTATTCCTGTGTGTGTGTTTGTGTGTGTGTGTGTGTGTGTGTGTGTGTGGGTGGGTGTGTGTGTGTGTGTGTGTGTGTGTGTGTGTGTGTGTGTGTGTGTGTGTGTGTGTGGG